>NW_022198383.1:4565924-4635093 GCF_009176525.2 Contarinia nasturtii | reverse complement strand
GTCTGTGAATTTTTATTATTATTATTTGTTTGTGACTAAAAAATCAACAACCTCTGTGGCCGCTGCGACACACCGACTCAGTACTGTGTGCCAAAACCGTGCATTGGTATTGGTCACTGTACTGAACATATGCTAAGGATGCAGTCTTTTTTGAAGCATATTGGTCACGAAGTTTCTGCTTTAGCTTTTTGTGTAGTTCAAGGCCCTGCTGGTATTTGACGTTTTTTGCCTTGAAAGGGAACCGAAACAATTTTGGCGGCTCATATTTGTAGCCTGTGGTGATCGTTGGCTCGTCGATGTCGTTATTGTCATTGCGGATTATGATCATTTCATCGTTGCTCTTTTCTAGTTTTGGCTCGTCGCTGTCGTTGCTGATTATGATGATTTCATTGTTGTTCTTTTCTAGTTTTGGCTTTTTGCTTAAGAACGCCTCTTTAATCGTCATTTGCCTCTTTCGCGATCCTGTTGTTAAGCTCTTAGGTTTTTGCTTCAATGTTGGCTGCATCATCAATATTAGAGTGGTTCGATTTTTGCGAAAATTCAGAAGGGATACTGGCTATAGTTATAAGTTATGGAAAAATATGTAAGATTTATGAATATGACGTTCTTTTGACATAATTGATGTCACAGACCTAGCGCCTCGAGGGGTCCATTTTTTGAAATCTGACCAAAAATTTCAATTTTTTAAAAATGTTCAACACATTTTAAAAACATTTTTTTCTGGTTCGTAACGCTGTTAATTAAGTGAAATAGACCACCAAAAGCCATTAAAGAGCAGACAATATATTGGGCTGAATATTCATTTGAAATGAAACGAAATAGCACGCTATTTTTGATAAAACAATATTGTCTGTTAAAGAGCTCCCGGACTTAGCTCTACCTGAAAATAGGGTCCGAACATGACTGAACATTTTTCAAAAAAAAATGACCAAACAAAACAAAATTTTAACTCATTGTTGAGATGGTCTGATTTTACCGAAATTGTCCGACTCACTCTGTTACCTTTTGAGAATGTCGAATAGAGAAATTTCAAAAAATGGACCCCTCGAGGATCTAGGTCTGTGACATCAATTATGTCAAAAAAACGTCATATTCGTAAATCTTACATATTTTTCCGTAACTTATAACTATAGCCAGTATCCCTTCTGAATTTTCACAAAAATCGAACCACCCTAATCAATATTGTTATTGACTCTACTCTGTTGCTGTGTGTTATCCAGTGTTGATGCTAAAAACCTAAAAAAAATTCCATCAACCACAGCATGATAACAATCTCACAGACTCCAATATCAGGGTAATCGTCAATATGTGTTTATTGTGTCAATAGCCAGTGAAACCAAATAATTTGTTAACGTGCAGAGTGCAAAAGAGAAAGGCAGAATACACTGTAAAATGTGACGTTGAAAAAGTCAAAACAAAGGCATAATGTGTGTTTAGGCTGCTGAATTGTCAAACTGGTTGCGTTTACAATACTTGAATCGCTTTAAACACCAGTGTTTGTCTCTGTTTCACACACATTATTCTAGTCTAGACAATGCAAAACAAACCTGCTTCGCAATTCAGTCCGCATAGCATTTTCAATGCATTTTTGCAAGCGGAGTGTCTACGACATGGATTTTTTTAGTTGAGTTTATTCAATTCTTTTCATTACAAATCAAAGTTTCATTCGGTAGATTTTTTTAATCCGTTGATTATTGCGTTATTAGTGTATTGTAATACAGTTTGTTGCGTTTTATTCTCGTTGTGTAAGACCTTTTGTCAACCAAATCAAAGTTTCAACAATAAATAACAAGAAATAATGGGTGGAATGTACAATTTGAGCAAATCGATCCGAAGAGGTCTTTTAAGTGGATTGATTTGTGGTGGTGCTGCTTTTGTTGGCGGTTTGATTGGAGGGCCGATTGGCATAGGACTTGGAAGTGCTATTGGTGGTGCAATTGGTGCTAGAATCATGAGTAAATAAGTTCAAAACACAATGAAAATTGTTCAGAATATTAAACATTTTTTTTTCGAATTTTTTATGTTTCATCAGGTTTTCGTTCGGCTCCAACAGTTCTTCGCGAAGATTTCAAGGAAAACGAGCGCCGTGAACTTCTTGAAAGGGGAAAAAGATTAGCATTCGATGCTAAAGAAGCTTTACTGAAAGTACTGCTTGAACTGATAACTGCACTAACAAAATGTCGATCATGGAGGGAAGCTGCTGAGGCTGTTTTGCATCCTCTTTTAAAAGAACTGACTGAAGTCACAATCAAATCATTTCTTCGATACCTAAGTGGATAATAGCTAAACTGTAATGTAACTCAGTTAATCTGAAATCGTTGTCAAAAAATGTGATGTTGTAGCTATTTTACAACGGTACTTTCATTGTTAAATTGTTATTGATTTCGTTATATATTTTATTGTAGCCAAATTATGCTGATTTCAATTCAATTCATGTCATACGTTATAAAAAAATATTTGTATAATTTTCATTTTTAATTTAAATATGCCTTAGTTTACAATTATGCAAATTTTGCAACATCAGCTAGATTTCAATAATATTAAACATGATATTAAATGTCGATTCAATTTATTATTCACAATCTTACGCAAGAATTGTCGTCTGTATTCGTTTTAAATGAAATTTCGTATGCTTGGTATTTAACTGTATCGAAACGAATTTTAAGATTTTATTGAAAACGAGTATGCATTGAAATGGATCCATAGATAATGTCTTACATGATTTAAATATGCTCAGTGAACAGTTACAAGTCTTAAAGTTACCGTATTCTGAACATTTTTATTATCAAAAAATAATCCATTTTCAAAGCGGAAAAGTTGTAAAATATGGCATATCCCAAATTCAGTTATAAGTCGAAGTTCAAAACATTACGTATTAATTAAATTTGCTAGCAAATGCTGTTTTATTTATTTACATACTACAATTACAAACAAAAAACCATATTTATTAAACATGATATTATGTGACTCATTTGAGTGGGTATTGCATTTTCGATGACAAAGCAAATAAAAGAAAAAAAATGTTTTTTTTTAAGAATTTAAAAAAAATTCAAATACTGAATTCATTTAACACAAATTCTCGAATTAACGATACTCAGCATTTACGTTGCTATTGACGAAAACCTTATGTTCATAAGGTAAAACAAACAGCGATATAATCGAGGTAATTACTGTGAAATTAATTAATAAATTGACAGAATATACTCATCGCTTATATTCGACAATGAAACGCTATGCCACCAAGTCTTATTTTACCATTTAAGAACCGCCGAATTATTTCTCTCATTCCAGCTATATAAATAAAAATGTGTATTTGTATTGATGAGTTTATAGATCTATCAAAACACTATCTAAAGTGTTTTGAGTTCTCTTTTTTCAGATTACTGTAATTGAGTTACCATTCAAATTCCAAGAGTTATAAAACAGTTGTTGACAAATATGAATTTTATTGTCACAATTTTTTTTTTAATTTTACGAAACTATACTCTTAACGTCACACAAATTTGATGTGTTTTTTATTGTTTGAACCATATACATACTCTCTATTCTTTTTCTTTTTCATATTTATCGCCTTTAATGATGTATTTATAATTACGATAACCGACTGGATCTTGAAATATGTTCATTATTGCGTCGTGAAATAAAGTTTGAATAATATCTGGAATTTTGGCAATGTCTGCGATTCTTGCAAATTCTTCATAGTATTGTTTGAAATTCATTAGTCCAATGAGATGGGTTTTACTTTTCGGAACCTTCCAAACTTTCCACAGATTTTCGACATACGCATTAGTATCCAAATACATACTATTTTGTGATGGAAATTCCTTGGATTTTGAGAGGAATTTCAGTGCAAATCTGGCCTGTTGTCACAAGAAAATTTGAATTTTTAGGTTTTTTTAAACAATTTTCGACACATATAGATCACATTTACCTGCAAATCGTATACATAATTATTCACACCAAATAATGGCACCTAATAAATATAGAAACTTGTAAATATAGGAAGAGATAATGAAAAAAGCTTTGAACGGTACCCCGATGAATGCCATTGTGGGATGTTCTATATTCAGAACTTGCTTGTACAAAGGATAAATAAAATTGTCATCCACTTTGATTCCGGTGTCGTTGCTTAAAAATGGAAACTTATATCTGTAACCTGAAGGTATTAGACATCGTTAGATAATTCATTGTGAGAATTTGTTCTCTTTTATTTACCTGTTGCATAGATAACTGTATCAAAAGTTTGTGATGTTCCGTTGCTAAATGCTGCTCCGTTTGGCGTGAAACATTTTACGGTAGGCTTATATGAAAAATTGGCTCCATATAACTGAAGACGTGCTTCATCCGATTCAAAGGGTCGTTGATTTGTGCTGATTGCTATTCGTTTGGCGGTTTTTGAAAGTAAACGTCCTATATCCCGTGCGCTTTTGATATACAATGATTAAAATATCACCAAATTAATAGAAGAATAGAGAATGAGAGAAAGTGATTTTATTATCTTAAACTCACCTTTCACCACTACCAATAATTAGAACTTCCTTTCCTGTTTTTATGAATCAAACAAAACAAAAATTATTAAAACAAAAAATATTGACCAAAGCAACTATATAGCGAACCGCGAAAATCGTCAGCTTTCCGGAAATCGTGACTGTGTAAGATTATCCCTTCGAATTTATCCGCATCATCAATATGTGGAGTGTATGGCCAAGAATAAAGATTAGTGCAAATAAAAACAGCATCATATGTTTTATTCTGGGTCTGTTGGGCGGGAAAAATCTTGGCATTCACTTGCCATCTATCATTTGGCAAGGAAATAATTTCCTCCACTAAATGACGTAATTTGATGTGTTCCATTAATTTGAATTTCTTAGCATAAGAGTCTATGTAGCTCCAAACGGCTTCATATGTTGGATATGACTGTGATCCTTCAGGATATTTCCATCCTGTATGGTTGTGAATTGGAAATTGTACTAACGAAAATTAATTCAGATTATTTTTTTTGTCACCTGGAAACTCCATAATTTGATGTGGAATATTCGTTCTCATTCCATGATACATCGGGCTGTGAATGGGAAATCCAAACGAGTCATTTCCAGTCTTATCCGTATAGTACCAAACACCACCAATAGCCTCGCTTTTTTCGTATATATCTACTTTGTGTCCATCTTTGAGAGCATTTCTAGCACTTACAAGGCCAGAAGGGCCCGCCCCAACGATGGCTATATCGAGTCCGTGTGCACTTATTAATCCACACAAAAGTTCCAAAAAAATGAATCGATTTTTTGTCAATGTGGCCATAATTTTACCAGAACCACGTAAAAGAAAAGTCGTTGAGAAATTCGGAGATCGATTATTTATTGTTGAAAATATTCTTCTTAGCAACTAATTTGTTGTATGAACTGACGCGATATTTATACGCTTTACGAATTTGCTTAAGCTTCAAATTATAAGTAACATTCTTGTGGCGAATAATAAAATACCAAAATGTTATACGTCGAAAACATGAAATTATTTTTTTTTTAAATTAGGTAGATGATTTACAGATGTTGCTCAAAAATTTATTATTTATGTCTGTATCTTTTATACAAAATTTCTTTCGGCATGCGTTTGGAATTGATTAGGAATAAGTAGATCAAATATTTTAGGTAATTAAAAAATTGTTTCTCTCAATTCATGGAAAAAATGTTTTTTTATTTTATTTTTTGTAGTTGAATAGGTTAACTTGGATTGGTTCGCACGTCTTCTGAATCACGACTGTTTTAACACTTTATTTAAATATCATGAGAAGCATTCATATACTTTTTAGTAAACTTTTTTTGAGTATACTTTTGTCTGTTTTTTGTGTGGGTGCGCAGATCGATTTTACACATTGTCCAAAAGATTGAAGTTCATCGGCGAGAATTTGATCAAACCATTTAATCGATTTCTAAACCTTTTAGTCGTTATTTTAAATATTCAAGCAAAGTATTACC
This sequence comes from Contarinia nasturtii, assembly GCF_009176525.2. Classification (NCBI taxonomy): domain Eukaryota; kingdom Metazoa; phylum Arthropoda; class Insecta; order Diptera; family Cecidomyiidae; genus Contarinia; species Contarinia nasturtii. Next base: position 4,629,121 of record NW_022198383.1, on the reverse strand, counting down.
ATGATTTCAAGAGTCTAACACTCGGTTTCTAAGTTTTGTGTTAATTCTTTTTTTATTCTATAAAGTCGTTTTGTCCACATATAGCTGACAATCAAAAAGTATAAAATTCGCTCCGTTTGTGAATTTGTAAAAAGAAATAATTACCCTGCCCAAGGTGAATCTGAAACGAAATGTGAAAGTAAAAGTAACAATCATAATGTTGAAAACATTCCGTAAGCAATTTGTTGTTTTGTCACATGATTCCAAAACAATTTAATCTTCGAAATTTTGAAAATATGATAAAGTGATTTAATTATAAAGAACGATAATGAGCTCTATGTACTTAAAAAAAATGACGAAAATATAAATGTAACACAATTTGCTTGTATTTATGTAGATACATTGTTTGATTTGGCTATTAGTAACAAAAATGTTTAACAATTTTCTTTTAATTCTTTTATACTAGTTGGAAGATTCTTATCTAGATTCTTTTATACTAGTCTTTATTATTTGTCTATGTCTTGCATTCTCTCAGAAAACTCAGATGTTAAAATTCAAAGTAATCAGAGCAAAATGCCATTTTAACATGATGGTATTTTTTCACATGGTAAAATGTCATTTTACCCGCAACACATTTCTTGGCGGGTAAAACGGCATTTTAACATGTGAAAAAATATCTCCATGTTAAAATGGCATTTTGCTCTGATTACTTTGAATTTCAACACCTGAGTTTTCTGAGAGTTAATAATAATAATAATACGAATGGAAGTTATTGATTATAGTATTTTATTTCATAAATTATAGTTATTTACCTATAAACTTGTAGATACATTTCAAAAGAATAATAAAAAAATCACGAAAGTGATTGGTGGCAATAAATTTCAGTATGTTCAGGAATATAGTGCAATAAAAATGCTACGTGTATGTTGTTTTTTGTGTTTCCTTGTATAAAATCGTGCTCTTTATCACAAAATGCCTATCTAAAATACTTCTATGCTGCCCTTTCGTCGATGATCGTATACCGGTACAAACTGTTTCCCCTCACGACCAATGGCAGTTAGTGCTGCAAACCCACTGTCCGAAGGTGTTCGCACCATTTTATGACCGATCCCACGTAATCCATCAATAATACTGTCTGGAATTCCTTCTTCATATTGCAATTGCATTGGTGCAAGTTGGTGATGGAGTCGTGGTGCATGTACTGCGGTCGCAATAGATTCTTTGAAATATAAATACCGTGAAAGCACCTAAAATTGTTTACAACTTTAAATTAATTTTCATTCCAAAAAGCAAAAACCAGTAAAAAAGTCTTACATATGCAACTGAAGATGTTATTTTTGATCCACCGGCGGCGCCCAGGAGCATTTCAACATTTCGATTTTCATCCAGCAAAATTGTCGGACACATGGAAGACAATGGCATTTTTTGTGGCCGAATAAAATTGGCTGGTGACGGCGGAACGCCATATGCATTATTTTGACCAGGCACTGAAAAGTCGTCCATCCCATCATTTAAAATTATTCCAGTTCGAGAAATAATTTTGCATCCAAATCTGAAATTCAGTTGAAGTGAAAACCAGTTAATAAAAATTTTCATCGTAAAATGTTGATTAAACAATGAAAAATCATTTAAACGTACAAAGTGTTAATAGTTCCCGTAGCTGAAATTGCATCTCCATTTGATGCAATAATATTGATATGTGCAGTACCTAAGATAATCACAAAAGAAAAGAATAGAATTAATTTAAAATAATCGAAATAATCGAAAAAGAATCAATAACAATTATTAAATAATAGAAAGGCAATTTTTAAGTGAATTGCCCCTAGGCAGTACCCGAATCCTCTTTGGACGAGAAGCTAGCCCCATAGTGCTTATAGTCTTCGTAAGTCTTAAAATCTTCTATTTTTTGACGAATTTCTGCTGCGAATTTGGAATCCGTTAGGTTTTGTACGACTTTCAATGCGTCTTCAACGAAATGACCATCGCCCAGTTTTGTGCGTTCTGCGTATGCAAATTTCAAGGCTTCTGTGATTCGTTGCATTGACGTTATCGACTCTTCTTGTGGTAAATAATCATTCAGAACATTCATTATGAATGCAACCAAGGCTCCACTTCCCGGTAATGTTATACCATGGAGTGTTTTATTATCTTTTAAACCAATCGAAATTGGTTCTTCCCATCGAACATTGTACTGCTTTAAATCTTCGATGGTAACTATGCCGCCATTGTGTTGAATATCCTCCACCATTGTCCTGCCAACAGATCCATTATTATAAATCGCATCGACACCTTCTTTTTTGATAATTTCCAGTGTGTCAGCCAATTTTGATCGTTTAACAAATTCGCCTTTTCTGTATACATCGTTTGTTTTTGGATCGATGTACACTTCAGATAGAGTTGGCGATGCCAATATCACATGTTTTTTACTTTCTAAAATTCGCGACAAATATGGGCTAACCTGGTGACCTTTACGACAGAGTTCAATGACTGGATCGAATAACACCGACCAATCTAATTTTCCATATTTCTGATGCAATTCCCAATAACCCTTTAGTTCGCCTGGCACAAAAAATGAATAAATTAATTTGATTAGAAAAAAGAAAACAGTCTAATTATTTTAATGTAAACCTGGAACAGCAACGGCTTTTCCTCCTGTAACCGTTGTATTAACAAACATATCTTCAGTCGCCGCCAACGGAGCTACATCACGTGCAATCAATGTTTCCACTTTATTTTCCTGTTTTCGGAAAATTGTCATTACAAATCCACCGCCGAGGCCAGTACTTTGGGGGGATGCAACACCCTCGCAAAGTAACGCGACAATAGCTGCATCTGCTACAGAACCACCGTCTTTTAAGATTTTACTAAATTGAGATAGAAAAAGGGGGTAGTTGAAAATGCGTATGTTTTATGAATTTGATGAATACAAACCTAGTCATTGATGAACATTCCAAACCATTCGTAACGACGGCTGCTTGGTGAACAACGTCATTTTTATTGTCACGCTTCAATGTCAATACTACAGCAGAGAAAATAATAACCGCCAAAGCAGCAAGTACGGCAGCAAATAACACTTTTTTACGCACTGACAAACTAAAAAACAACGAAAAATGCAAATCTATCAGTTAGTGTTTTATTAAGAATTACGATTTAGTCAAAAGCATAATATCACGTAGGCCTGTCCCTTGATATGTATATATTCAACACTTTGACATTCAATTCCATAAAAATCACGCGAAAACGATTTTTATAAATATCACGTTCAAATCCATAAAAATGAGTACTGGTGATCAATTAAGTCAGTGAAGCGTTGAATAATTCAGACACAAATGATTCCCATGAAGGTAGGAAACCTTGACAGGAGTCATGATTATACTGCAAAAATTTGAACATTAGCTTTTAATTTGAGTATAAATTGATTGTTATCACCTCAACAAGAGTTTCATTTATTATCACTCGCAGTACCGCGTGTTAAAAAAACTCATTCACTCTTTTTCACTCTCATACATTTTTGTGAGCAACGATTACAAAGCAAGTTTAACTACAAAATTTTGAAAATATCACGATTTTGAAATCATTTTTTTTAATTACTAAGATAAAATGAACGGTAATGAACTTCATGCACTTAAATACACACGCTTATCAGCAAACAATTGAAAAAGTAATTCTCATTCAATTGTTTTCGAAAAAAAATATGGATTTCCATGTGAAAATGTTGTGAAAAAAGCCAACTGAAATTACGTAAACAAAATAATGACAAACAGAATTGTTGAGTTGAATTGTCGCAAGTCGCAACAAATGCACACTCCATAAAAATTAATTGAAATCATCAATGAAAAAATATAATTTAATTTCCGGTTTGGAGAAATGTATTTTTGGGCATTCGTATATACAAAAAGTGCACATTTCATTATTATGAAATACATATAATATTAGAATTATCTGGTAATGTTTGAACTTTGATTTACGTATTGTCTATTTTCCATATGAATTTAAGTGAATACATTTCTTTGAAATCTATTGAGTCGTAACTTTTGATGCAGAACGACCCAGTCTATTGTTAAACACGAACGAAAATCAATTGATAATGTTGCAAATAAAACTCACATCATTATAATGCCAATGTCTTGTTGGAAGTGATATTTTTTTCAATTTCAAGGAATTTATCAAATTAATTAACACTGGAATGCCACTGAATACACCTTTAAACTGCCTAAAATTAAAATTTTCAATTTATAAGCCGATATATTGATCAGCGACTTCGGGTTTGATTATACTTGAAACAAGTATACAAATTGTTGGTTGATTTTTAAAAAACAAATTTTTCACTTGGCTGATTGTGACGTTGATCACATTGCACGTGAGTGAGAGCCAACGATTTTGGATATTGAGTAAATGGTACATAAACTGTTGTACGTGTATTTGTCTATAATTATGCGTATTTGCTGTTTAAATGAATGCTATTTAAACGAAACTTATTCATGTAAACAACGGTAACGACTCAAGTGTGCATAGGTGTGCTTAAATTGTACGACAAATAATTTTTCAAATACTTGATACTAACACAAATTTGGTCATTTTATAAGTATTTCACTCTGACTTATAAATTATAATAATATAATCGAAACACTATAGCTGCTAAATCACAACCGGTTAAACGGTAACTCAAAAGTGGTTCTGATATAAAAATGTTATTTAATATTTTCGAAAATATTAGACAGCCTACAACGATGCAAATTGTATTGAGTCTGGTGTATGACTGAAATATAAACGCCGCATTTGATCGCACAGCGTGAACAAGCATATACTCGATACTACAATTGTTTCGTCTGTATTGGATTTGTTTATTACGGACAGTTGTATTTGAAATGTATTTGAACATAGAAAGCAATGATTGAAATGGAATCTGGACAACGATTAATGGGAATGTCTTGTATGTTTCTTTTGTAGTAAAGTGATTTATGGAACTAACCATACACATTATTCAGAATATATTCAGTTCGTGATAACTGTTCACAGTGCCCAATAATTGATGTTACAATGTGGTTTAAGTAGCTATTAAGTAGTCTATAAAATTATTTTTATAGAGCCAATTGTAGAGTTTTACAATATTTACGCAGAGAATAACCAGTTCACACTTTTTATCGACTAAAAAAAAATAAAAATGCTGTTTACTTTCAACAAATCTCAATTATCTAATGATATAATTTTGTTATTTAATGATATTGATAATACTTTTGATGTTTGATCAATTGACCTTACAAAATTAAGCGCGGAATTTTTTTTATTTAGCCTAATTTGTCTCATAAAATTTGATAATCAGTTACGCCAAAAAATAATCTATTTCAAGTTATCTGATCTCAACATTTGTTTTGCGTTATGGAATAGCAAATTTTACTCCAAAATCATACATATCATATAATTTTTCACTTCACATATTATAAGCAATGCTGAAAATGATCCACTAAATCTTTTCAATATTTGCAAAAAATAGGAACCTATTGTCGGTTAAGTGGTCCAAAAATTCATTTTTTATAATAATGCTTTAATTACTCATCACTCAGATGAAAATATTTTGAAAAAGAAAACGTCCGCTCCATAGATTTTTCACTCAAAATCAATATTTTCCATTTAATAGAATGGAAATTACCCACAAAAAAATTATTGTAAAAACAAAGTGAATAAATACTTACACTATTTTAGCCATATTTCTTGTAATATTCTAAAATTCAAAAGAAAAGTCACAATAATGATCTTTAGATCGTTGATAAGGAGTTCCCCGTGAACGACGCTAGATGAATGAAGTAAATGCATGAAGTGACAAATATATCAGCACTTTTTGTCTGGCTTTTATTGTAATATTGATAAGTTATCTTTATTGAATCGCTGGTAGAGAATGAGAGTGAAGAGCATCTTACAAAGAAAGAATTTTTATCATTAATTACTTTAAAAATTATCATTCAAAATTGGTCGTGCACATTTTCTGGTAAGATCGTAAATAATTCATTGCGGGCAGATACCATCTACGTATTTTATCGAATCAATCAAAAGAGGCAGTGATTTATCTTTGAAGTGTCGAAATCGGTTTATTTGCAATTGATAAAAAATGAATTAAAAGTTAATTTAATGTTTTAATGACATTTGGAAATTCCGATTAACACACGTAGTTTATTTCATTGTTATATATTGTATATAAACCTGTTATCAGGTTTTACCAAAATCATTATGGAAATGCCAAACTTACCCTTAGACCTTAAAACTATATCTCAACATGTTTTGAAATGAGTGTGCTGTTGATGTTTCATCTTCGAAAAAAAAATAATAAATTCTTTATTATTAGAAGTGAGCTCGTTGATCAAAGAGAAGTAAAAATGATCACCTAATTCCGTCTGCATATGTTTAAGCGATAGACGCGTCGTCATACATAAGTAGAACAAATCCCAAATAGATATGTCTGGTAGGCTGAAATTTGTGTCATTCGCATGCATAGTAAAATAAAGGAATGCAATGATTTCACTTTTATTGATTTGAAACGCAGGTAAAGAAACATCGTAAAAAGGGACTAAGGCGATGAAGCGAGCGAACAAAACAGAAAAAATAAGAAAAATATATATAAAACGAATTAAATTCAATAGATATGGTATGGCCTATAGGTGTGCATTGAATGCAACGAACTACAAGTGCATCATCATCATCATCATCAACAACAACATCTTCACCTGCATGAAATTTAAAGTCCGATTTAGGGTTTCGTTATGTATTCAGAGTGTAGAAAAATACAATGTTCTTTTTTCGAGTTACAAAAATGAAAAGAGGAATTTTTGAATCTCCCCTAAAGTAAACTAAAATACAACAAAAACAACTAATTGAACGGCAAGCTGCATAAAAATGTATGCGATTGAAATTTGGACCTGACTCGACGATGCATTTAGTGATGTGTGTCTGTATTTGTGTGTGCTTGTGATGCCGATTCCGATGCCTAAGAGACGCACACGATCGCAATCGTACCATTTTTTTTCTTTTCGAATGCACTTGTATTGGTTGTCGGTTGAGCGGTGCACATGTATGAGTGCGAGACAGAAATGTGAACATGTGTTGGAATGTGCTTCGCTGTCAATTCAAACACAATACACAACATGCGGGCCAAATATCGAAGCAGCATAGATACGAATGAGTGAGGAAAAAAAATACGTAACGACAGAAAAATTGAACCGCAAATTTTTATTTTTAAAACTTGGATAAAGCACCAATACAACCGCATCGCAAGCCTTCGCATGTGTTGGTATGTATGGTAGAGAGAAAGAGAGAGCGACATTGTCGACGGTTGGCGAAGCAACATACGAGCGGATAACGAGTGACCGGTGGCATAAAGGCTGGTTTCCAATTGAATGAATTGTTAAAATCGTAATTCGGTTTAAAATTCTTCTTTTTTTTCTACTCTCGTTCGCTTCAACGTTCGTTCGTTCGCATTGAATCGTTTTCAAGTGTGCATGAACCGAATGTGTCGTCGACATTGTGGAACGATTCAGTTGAAAGCAATTATTGTGGCTACGGTGCTATGCATTTGTATTGGTAGCACACATATTTTTTTTTTCTTTTTTTCATTTAAATGTATTTGAAGATGGATGGAAGCGAAACTAACGAAGACGACTAAAGCGCAAATGGAATGAGAACACAACCAGCAAAATATATACAGCAGAGCAAAAAAAAAAGAAAGAAGAACATATAAAAAGCCAATGCAAATTTTTATTGATTGATACGACGAACAAAATGGGAAAAAAATGGAACATGCGGAGCGGGAAGGAGGCCGCACCAAATTATATATGCAAGCGATGTTGTAATGGTAAAAATGAGTCGTTGGCTTCATGTACAAGCGAGATAGCGTCAGAGAATTTTTCGTTAATGGTATTTGTGTCATTTTATTTTGCCTTATATATAAATAATTTTTCCCTGCGAACAATACAAGCTGAGCTCTCGTTTCTCTCAACCTTTTTTCTTGTCTACATTCACTGCATTGTAGACTATTTTAACTGAGAATCGCATTTTAATTACACACTCTGTATTATACAGCGCGAAAAAAAATGAGCGTACAAAGTAAAAAATTATGTAAAATATGTAGAGAAAAAAAAAGAGAATCGTAGCAACGAGCCGAATCGTTGATGGTGACGACGACAAAGACATAGACGATTAAACGATTTGTATGTGTGCATTGAAATGCCCAGGGTAAAATAATTAATTCGCAGAGACGCGCAAGTTTTTTTTCTCGTTCTCGCCTCATTTCGGCTTGAGTTCCTTTTTTCGTTTTGCTAATGTATTTTATGGCATTCTTTTTTTTCTGTATTTCGTCGGTCGCTTGGTTGTTAAAGTGGTATGAGCCAAGCACTGTTTTGTGATTGTATTGGTGAGAAAAAAATATTTCATTTTTGAAGAGACAAAGCAACTCACTCACCACACACCAGTACACTAAAACGTAAACCATTCTCAGGCATAAATACAGAGAGCAAGAATGTTCCCTCGACAACATATAAAAATATAATTGTATGTATTAGCGTCTGCGATGTCGATTAAAAAAAAGAAACGATGCCTTGATCGACTATATATGCTTCTACATACTGCTGTTGTATGCTTCGTAAAATATACGACATCTTTCTTTCGGTCGATGCTTGGCTGCCTCTTTTTTTTAAATAAATGAATTTCCTCTATTCGTGACTTAATATATCGATTGATTGAACTCAATTTAAAATGGACGCCAAACTGCATGTCTCTCAAGTTCCAGTGGGAATCGCTTCAAACGATTTGCATCAGAAATATGGCTACATTGCTTTAAAAAAAAATACTATTGGTACAATGTATATAATTTTGAATGAAAAAAAAGAAACATTTTGCAAAATGATTTCTTTGTTTAGTTCTTCATTGTGGAAAAGAACACACGAACAACACACAAAAATGATGACGGACGTATGTTATATCGCGTAATGGCCACGCTTTAAAATCCCATAGATCGCGTCACTTTTTTCTAAATTTTATTGTTGTTGTTCTTCTCATCGCAAGTGCGTGTGTATGCCAATTTTTTTTTCCTCTCTTTTCTGGCTATTTATTCGGCTTCTGTTTTGAGTACAATCAAAGAAAGTCAATATGCCATGGGAAAATGTTCCGCACACAATAGAATCGAAAAGAATGACGATAAACAAAACAAAAATCAAAATAAAAATAAAAACAACGAATTATCGAAAAGAGAAAGAGAGCAAATGAATAAAAAATAAAGGCAAAGGGAACAGAGGAAACACACAGAAAAAAATTGTCTGCTGTATGCGTACGTATTCTGGTGGCTTCCCTTGTTTATTTATTATTATCATCAGCATTTTGTGGTGATTTCATTGACATCAAGCACCGGCATATTTAAGCGCCGTACTTGCACACATCGCACAATATTACACACAATACACGAATGCCACCAGAGCTCTCTACAAAATTACAATGGGAAAAAATGGAAAAAAAAACGGAACACAAAACAAAGTGAGAGTATGAAATACGAAAGAGACAGAAGAAAAACAACATAAAAAGACGACAACGACACCGACGACGACTATGAAGACGATGAGTGTAAAATCAAACAGCACACAAAATATAAATCGACGAAAGCGCAAAACAGAATGAAATTCAGAATTGGTAATAAAAAGAAAACAACACGAAAAGCGATGCTTTCAATTTCACATGTATAGACGAATGTGAAAAAAAAATAATAAAAGAAAAGAAAGGAAAAAAGAGTGACTCTAGATTGCAATGTGTAACACATATTATTGTGAAGGTCTGGTTCAATGTAAACATAATATTCAGTCCTCCATTTGGTTCGGTCTTTTTCACTGACTGCCGTTTTGCTGCGTGTGTTTTCTTCTTGTTCTTTCCTTAGCTCATATCATACATATAAAATGCTTTTTTTCTTCTTTTCTTTCATTTTCCTCTCGTTGTTTTCATAGAACGACAGCATGGTACATAGCAGAAGCGTTGAATTGAGAGTGTGCCACTGGTGTGTGCCGAGAGCGCGTACAAAACGTGTGTATGATATGATGTGTGTGCCGGCTAAAAAACCGTGCTAAGAAAAGCGTTCGTCGTTGCTCTTTTTCCTTCTCTATTATATTTCAGCTATTTAACCGAGTGATAAACATACATTGCCAGTGTGCTATGCCGTTTTTATATTCACCTCCTCTTCTACACTTTATTTTGAGTACGTACATTCATCTTCCTATTTTCTATGTTTCTTCTTATTCGTAACAGCGAAAAAGCGCAACAGATGAATAAGAAACAAAAACCGAAAAATATACATGAACAGAGAGCAATAACAACAGAGCACAAAAAAAATATAAAAGGCACACGATGACGACGACGACGTCGACGACGACTACACACCAGTAAGAGTGATAGAAAGAGAGAAAGAGAAATAGCAGAATTTACTACGACGACAACGTGCATCGAAGTTCAGTATACACGCTTTACTTTATTGTTATTATTGCCGTTTTTCCTTTCGCTTTATCGGTGACTCTAGTATTTGGTGTGTTAGGAGTACGAATAAACATCAACAACAATACAACAACTCCCCGGCATGCCGGCTTAATAAATGGCTTTTAACACACAAATTCCTCACAAATGGATAAAAACGAAAATCATCATACTCTCTTTCACACATCGCGAACGCGCACAAAATACACACGGAATACGATGATGTGTGAATGAAGATATCGAAATGTGGATGATAGAGGAAAAACGTCCACGGTGACGACGACGACTGTGTATATTACATGCATGGCACATTGATTAAACCATCATCTTCATCATATGGTTATAACATGCATACAGCATAGCTAAACAAAAACAAAACACAAGAAAATCCACCGGGTGTCGAGTATGTGTGCCAGAATCGACACTGTCGGAATCAGACACTAAAATAACGAGAACTGCAACAATATAAAATGAAACAACAAAAACACAAAAACAACCAATATCATCGTAACATCAGACACTTGAATTTGTCGAATCGGCGTGTAAACGTGCAAGACTTCCAATGAATATGGGGAAAAGGCGAAAAGTGTACTAAAAATCCACATCAAAAAGAAAAACGAATATAATAGGTATATTACTACTTGTTCCATTCTTAATTTTCATGTGTGGCGCTCAAACTCTTTTCTTTCTCTCATGTCTCTCACTCCACAGCCCATACAGAATATTATCAATGAGAATGTGCTCGGCAACAACAACAACAACGACGACGACGACATCAACGACGCTCGCATAATATGTATATATGTAGATCGGTGTTTTGTTTTGGTTCGGGCTTTTCGTTTAGTTTTATGTTTTGCTTTTTATCGGTCGTACGCTTTTCTCTAGTTTCCGATAAACCGAATGGCACACTGAAATTTCACGAAAAGAGAATCACAAAACAGTGATTCAGCACGCAGCAAGTAGTAAAAAGATAAAAGAGAAGAAAAAGTGACGATGAAGACATATAAACAAAAAGAGCGAGAGGAAGAGAGAGAGAGAGAGAGCGATTGTACACCATCAAAAAACAGATGATCGGCCTGGTCTGAATGGAAAAATGTTGCAACGTATTATACCAAACCAGCCAGAAGAAGACAAGACCCAGACATAGAAAGCGTACAGACAAAGAGTAAGACAACAACAGCAAGAAAATATAATGTAAAATAAAATAATCAGAAATAATGCGAGAAATGTTGCGAAAGCATAGAAAGGAAAATACGAAAAATAATTGTGTGTTGCTGGATGCTTGGTGCGCGCCCGTCATACTTACTCTTTTATGGTGTACGCTATCATCATAAGCATGGAGTGAAAAATAACGCACATACAAACGGCATGCATAGGGCCAACCGTGGATAGGAGAGTGTGGTGTGTTTTCAACGCGAAAAAGCACAAGGAAATGAGCAACACATATTAAATGTGTGGCAAAGATACAAATGACGATGTGAGATGAGAATCGTAGTTGATTGCATATATGCTCGGGTGTAATGTTAATAGGACGATTTAATGTTAGCAAACAAAAGACAAGAGAGCACGGAAAATACGATGGTAATGACGACATCATTGACGGTAACTATCCAAGTACTCACTAAATCTGTTCGCTTCTTATTGGGTTTGTTTGGTGTTGCCCTTGCTCTTGTGTCTGCTTTTCTTTCTTTTTATCTCTTTTAGCCAGCTCCCGCTACACACGTAACAGATAGCATTTCTTTTTTTTATGCGTTTGGTGTATCGTTATTGCGTTTTACATGACCTTACTTTATTTTGGTCGTTTTTCCTCATTCTTCTCTCTCTTTCGGTGTATTTACTATGAATGCTACAATTCCCATTCAGTGGCGCTTTGCTCGCATTGTGTCTGTTTATGCTTGTTTCTATATTTCTTTTTTGTATTGCGTTTTGTTGAGTGTTTTTCTCTTTCTCTATCTCTCTCCCTCTGTGCCTTTCCTTTCTTTTCTTTTTTCTGATTTTTGCATCATCTTCTGTTTTTCTTTCAATTTTTGTGTGTACGGTTATTTTGATGCTTTTCTCTCTCGCTCTCTTTCGTCTAGCGAAACAGCCGCAAAAGGAAAAAACAAAACGACCTAACTGTAAAAGCAATCTCTCGTTTTTACTTGCACACTCCACGGTGCTCTTTATGATTCAGAATCTATGCGAGCGCATTGGCGTGTGCGCGCACGCGAGTGAGCCGAATAAACATAGATTTTTGTTTCTTTTTGCTTGTGTTTTTCTTTTGCCATTTAGCTTTTTCATCGTCTTCTCCTCGTCTGTGTTTTGTTTATTTTGTTTGTTTGTTTGTCGTGTGCTTTGGCGCACATATGATCGCCCTACGAGTATTTTCCTTTTCGTTATGCAATCCATTTGGTGCGGTAATATATTTCATCGTTTACACACCGGCATGCGCGCGCGAAAGACCGATAGAGAGGAAAAGAGAGTTTGGGTGAAAGAAGGAAATGAAAATAATAATAAAAAGACCGACAGACAACCAGACAGAGAGGAAATTTTCGATGTCGAATTATGCGAAGTAATAGTAAAAGTGGTTAACACGTTAGATGAATACCATCGTTGCCATGACCTTGTCACGTGCGTGTACATTGTATATATCCTTACCCAATTGTGCAATTGAAGCCGGTGAATGTGACGACACATGCACACACAGTGCACTGTACAGTGCAGGGAAGTCGTTGCTTGAACAAAGACGGTGATGCAAATAAAATAATAATGATGAAAACGTGTTTTTTTTTATTTGTTTTATAAGTATCGTATATTTAGAATATAAGAGAAATCAAGAGTTAAACAAAGTACAATTGTTGGAAATAATCATAAAAAAATATGTAGAGCAGAAAAATAAAACAGATTAAATGATTAACATATATAGTAAAAATAATAATAGAGTCAATCTGTTTATTCAATAATATAAATGATATATATCATAAATGTAATAAAATAAATCAATAAAGGAGAGTGAATGTGACATCTTGACAACCGATTTTCACATTTCCAAAAAAAACATTTTTTTCTTTCTTATTTTTTCATCTTATGTTTCATTAAGTTTATAATTTTGCTCTGTGTTTTCTCTTCTCTCTTTTTTTTTTTTGTTTAAATTTATCTAATGATAAAGCGATTGAATATTATCGCCGAAAAAAAGTATAAATTGTGTAAATATGAAAAAAAAAAATCCATTTGTTTCTAACGTCATTTGATCAATCGCTTGAAACATTTCTGTTTGAATAAAAGCTAACACATATATAAATGACGTGATATGCACACAAATCGGATAGCGCGTACGTGTATGTGTTTCGAGTTCGATGCCAATTTTAACTGAGAGACAAGATACACATATTCGAATGTTTTTCAAATGCGAAATTAAGAGCAACTATATTTAAAAAATAAAACGAACAATCGAAACAAGCTGCCGTGAATTCGTAAAAGTGCAACATTCCAACGTTAAAAAAAGGCATCCACATTTCTGTATTTCGTGTTTAGGCATTTGTACACGTCGCGCATACCAAACGTACATATATATTGGAATATTTTGGCCAATCATGTGTGCATATCATCGTGGGTATACATATATCTCTTGTTCCTTAAACATGTTCATCGTTCATAATTTTCTTTTAAGCCAATAAAAACTTAAATTTATTTAAAAAAAAAAGATATATAAATTTTGATTTACGTTTTCAATATTGTTGTTTTTGTTATGTTTTTCTTGATAAAATATAAATAAAGATGAATTAACGCCAATACTCAAGCCCTTGCAACCCTCAAATAATACAGAGATGCAGATTTTTTTTCGTTCAAAGGTGTTGCTTGAGTATTCGCGTTCATTCGGAATTTTGCCAGTTTTTTTTTTGCTTTCATTCATATCTTTTTTGTCTGTCACCTTATTTGGCAATCAACGCAAATAATATTGTTCGAATTTTTTTTTTGCATTTTTTTTAAAATGTCATTTTGTTTTTTGTCTGCGTGTTGTCTTCTTAGTAAATAGTTAATTAATAGTTTTAGCTCATGATCTACTTTATAAGTTTTCGTTTTTATTTTCTTTTTGTAGTAGTTGTTCTTTTAAATCATTTTTTTCTGTGACATTGTTCCTTATATATTTTTTTTTCGCTGGCATATGAATTTCATGCTAGACGCCTGTGTTGCTGTTGTTGTTTTTTTGTCGTAAGAAATGTATCTAATTTTAGGTTATTCATTAGAAATATACTAATAAGATTTTCTCATCCGCAGCGTTTCATTATTAACATGTGTATTGTTGTGTGAAAAAAAGCGCTGAATAATGAAACTAAAGAATTAATTGCCTAGTGTGTCTAAAAAAATCAATACATTTTCCCCGTTGTATTTTCTACAAAAAGTCCATTCACCTTTATTTAAACTGACCAAAAATTAACAATATCTTTCGCCCACATTTACACTTATAGATTCTCTCTTGTATTCTCTACATTTATATAATCATAAGACGATCATGGTGCTGGTGTTCAGTTTAATTTTTAGTATGATTCATGTCGCTTGTTTTTAATTTTACTTGGAAAACTACAATTCTGACCATCCATATCCTAATTTATCCTTTTCAGAGCAGTCGATCACGCATATATAAAAGTACCAATTTTGAAAGGAAATATAACACAATCACTTTTGACTTTTTACATTCAAAATTATTCACGAGTCGAACACCAACAACGATCGATTTCTTTCTTCTTCTTTTTTAAATTTGTTCTTACGTTTGGAATATCAATATGTTATGCCCAGTTTTTGATCAGTTCGCAACAAGTGCCTTGTTCAAATGATTCAAATATAAATGTGTTCTTCATTACTTTTTTCTCATTTTTTTTTGGAAATATAGTCTACACTTTAACACATTAACGCTCTAAATATGTATATATAGTAAATTTTAATCAAATAGTCCGTATATCAATTGTTAGGTGTAATAATAGTAAATGCATAAGTAACAAATATCTTCTTTATTTATTTATTCGCCGCCCACCGTATTTCAGTTGTTGTTGTTTTTTTCTATTCGTATCCCATATTCAGTACTAATATTTTGTGTATGTGTATTGTATTTTTTTCGCTATATTCTTACGGCTAAAATATAGGTCATCATTTTATCGTTCATAACAATTACTGAATGTGCTTCTTTTAATCTTCTTCTTTTTTTCTCATGTGTTAACTTGCATTTTGCAACCTAATGTGGGCTTGTCTTTTTGTTCACTTGAATTTGTTTTTTTTTTGCGTACCGATTGATGGTGACTTTCACATGTAAATACCTTTCCCAATTCTACCGAAATTTTGCCCTTTTTCCCTATAATCTTCCGAATTCAATAAAGAAAAAATCCTTTCAAACACACACAATGCGGCTCATTTATTATAGGTCGAATACTAGTACTTTGATTTTAATTTCAAATCGGTTGTCATTTAATTTCGTCGTCATTTTTGTCGATACGCTATTTTCTGTAAATTTTTGTTGTTGTTGTTGTTCCTGTTGTTAATGTATAGGCTTAGGTAAATGTGTTCAGTTATTATCATTATTCATAATTCAATAGTATAATATAATTGTTTAAGTTGGTTTTTGCTTCATTCATTTTTTTTCTCGTTATATATATATATCTTTATTTATTTATTTTAAGAGTCTTGTTTATATGTTTCCTTTATGTGTCTTGCTTGATTTTCTGTATAAATCAGTTTTAGAGTTATACTAATATCCTCATATTAATTTACATATATAATTAATTCAGCTTTGTTCAGTTAGTTTTAATTTTCGTTTCATTTTCACTGTATATATGTATAAAATGCAGGTGAATATGAGTCTGAGTTGTGTTGTCGTCTAGCTCTATTTGATTCCTATTTTCGATTCGTTTGGCTTCATTTTACTTGGTTTCTTTCATATTACGTGGTTGTTGTTGTTGTTATTGTTTTAGTTGTTGCTTTTTATTTATTTATTTCATATACTTCGTATTTAAACTAATTTTCTGTTTGAAAGAGCACAATGAATTTTGTTTTTGTCATAAGCACGGACTACTATACTTGTTAAGGGATACAAATTTCGGTACGTTTCACCATGGAAAGCATAATGGAATAAGGCAAATTATGTGCACACCTTTCGAATTGTGTGGCTTTCTGGATGACTAACACAAAACATGCTCTCTCTATTTTTCACTTGATTGACAATTTCTTTTCAAAATAATTTCGGTATAAATCCAAAAGAAACGAAGACATGACACTTCTATTTCTTTAAAAATGACAATTAAATAATTCGATGCGACAGAGAGAAAAAAAAACAAAGTATTTGTTCATGCAGTTATATCTGGTACTAAGATGATGATGATTGAGTTGTGGGGGGAGAAGGAGGAGGGGTAGTTCATTTTTTGTTCGTTAAATCAGTGCAAATAAAAAATAGTTGTTTCATTTTATTAGGACTATTGTATTAATTAGCGTATGTGTTGTATACATTTCATACCAATTTGTTATTGTTATTTTGATTTTGGTTACCCTGAGTTGAACTGTCTCACTATTTCTTTTCGTCGTGTATTTTATGTTATGTAAATTCTCATATTCTTTCATTCTGTTCAGTGCTTCTCGTTTTTTTTTCTATTGCTATTGTTTCTGGTAAAATCGTTTGTCTATCGCATTCGTACAAAAATCAACAACCGATTTGTCCAAAATATTTTTAAAAATGAATGAACAAACATCAATAAAAATGAACAAATAAACAAAAAAAAATCTTTCTATATATAAAAAAACTGTGCAAAAAAGAAGAAAAATCAACTGTTTTCACTTTGTATGATTTCGTTATGTATGCTTCAATATGAAATTCATCTATCGAGTAGGTACATCATACATATTTTTTTCTCATTCACTACGATTACGTTTCACTGTCTTTAACATTAATTCTGAGGTTAATAATTCATAGTTTTGAGGCTACTTTGTTTGTGAGTAATGCATATTATTTACGTATCGGTTGCATTTTGTATCATAACTTTAATTTTGGTTCAAATTTCCCTTCTTGTCTGTTCTCAATTAATGAGCATGCATGTGGATTGTTCCTTGTTCCAAAGAATTGAAAAAATATCTATATATAAATTTTATATCAACACAACATCATCGTGTGAGGAAACACGAATCACTGACGCGATTCGCTATCAAAAAATCAATCATAATGTACTCTCTCTGTGTGTCTCATACGAGAGTGTGTGTGTGTATGAGAGAGAGAAAAAACAACACCCTGCTATATTCCATGAACAAATAATATAATAATAATCATAATAAATTGAAGGAAAAAAGAAGAAGATGATGAATATTCTCCCTTTAGTTTGATTTTTTTTCATTCAATTGAACTAGTTACTAACGATAAGAAGATCATTTAACCGTAAATCATTAAATCTTAGATCTATAATTATTTGTCTCTATTCTCTCATGAACGTATTTTTTTGTTAATATTTTGCTTGCTTAACGCGATTTCGGCAAGTTGTAAATTAGAACCCAATAATATATAGCGTAAACAAAAGGAATATTTCTTGATCAATTGCTCTCTCTACTTCTATCTCTTGTAAAAAAGATTCGCTTTAACAGAACAAAAAAAAACTCTTTCTCTACAATCTTCTCTAACATCTTAATGAGAACAAAAAAAAGTCGCATAAAAATGTTTGTTTGTTTATGTATGTAAATGTATGTGTGTGAGGACGAGGGGAACAAATACTATCCCAACCGAAAATATGTTGAGAATCTGCTGCAGTTATTCGAGTATTAAATTAGAATTTTTTTATTTACATACGTAGTACAATCAAGATCAATTGATAACCATGAAAAATAATCGATTCAAAAAAATATGATCCTTTTTTCTAAAAAGCTCGCACCAATTTTCATTTTATGTTTTTTCTTTTCTTCACATTTCCTTACGAGAAACAATTAGTCAACACTACGGTCCTGTATTTTTGTCATTATATAAATTTTTTGTATCTTCAATTGCTGCAATTATTATTATTCTCTCATTTTAATTTACGATTTTTTCTCATTTATCTTTGCCTGCCTTTCTCACATATCACTAAATTTATGATATAATAATTGTCTTGTGTATCAAATGTGTTTGTGTGTCTGTGTTGTTTTAAATATATGTTTGGGTACATACTTACTACGAGTCTGAGCAGTTAGCAAAAAAAGGTCTACAAACACATAAAACAATTAGGTTTCGCCCAGCGCCAAAAAGGAGATACATTAGGTGATGCGTTTGAAGCGACGTTGTTTCATTGATTGTTACATTTGCTGACGGCTCAACGGATGTTGAATGTGATGAATTTGGATTTGTTGCGGATGCAAGTTCAAATTAAGCAACGGCGATTGCGATGTCAACATATGAGGCAAATGATGAATTTGTTGTAGATGCGGATTCAGCTGAAGCTGATTTGTGCTTGGACCCGGATTGTATTGGAACTATTTTGGTTTGAGACCCAAATGAAAATATCGTTGTGAAAAATGGACGAAAAACGAGAGAAAAAGAAAAGAAAAGAAAACACAACGAACGTTGATATAAATATTTTATCATTTGGCACAAATATATTGTGTGCTGGTTCAATTTAAAACTTAAAGTTGAATGAGAACATCTTATAAAACATTCACAAAAATAAATTAGTTCCTTAAAAATTATATGAGATAAAAGAAGTGTTTGAAAAAAACTTACCGTATTGATAGCGATCGGCTGTGGAGGTGGCTGATACTGTTGAGAATGAAAATGGAAAAAAAAGAAGAAGAAAAACCAAATGTAATTAATATATAATTGAATTATTTAAGTCAAAAGGTACATTTGCAAAACAAAATGTCAAAGTCAAAGATTGAAAATGTGCCTGGCCACAATAATACTTATGGAAAATAATCAATAAATGTATGTGTGCCTACCTTTTGTTGATGTTGGTGTAATTGGATGACATGGTGTTGTTGTGTGTGATCAAGCTGAATAGTTTGCGGCTGTTGATGTTGTTGCACCTGTGACACTTGCGCTTGATGTGGCTGTGTAGTAATATGATGTGCTTGAGTAGTTTGGGTAACAGGAACCGATTGGTGATTCTGAATTGTCTGTTGTGTATGTTGTTGTTGTTGCTGCTGCTGCTGTTGATTAACTTGAGCCTGTTGATTTGACTGCTGTTGTTGCTGTTGCTCATTTTGTGACGTATTCAATGCATCAGTCGAACCATTTGTGTCGAATTTACCGCGTTTGAAGCGTCCATATAATGAACTATACGGCAAATTGTAATGAATAGCTGCCTGATTGACAGACATTTGACCCAAACGAACCGATTCCAATGCTTCCAGCATAATATCCTCTGACCATGGTGTTGGATTTGAACGTGACAATTCAATGCCTTCACGTTTACAACGACCGTACAATGTACCAGTTGGAATGCCAAATTCAGCGCTTGCTTTTTGCACCGATGTGTGGCCACCACGAATTGCCTCCAGTGCACGTTCTAAATCTTCTGGTGACCATGTTGTTGGCGCTGCATTGAATGGTGCTGCCAAACGAATGCCCTCACGACGGGCAATTTTATAGAGAGTCGAAGATGGAATGCCGTATGCTTTCGATGCTTTATTTGCCGATATTTGGCCGGTGCGCAGAGCGTTCAATGCACTATTCAGTGAGTCTTCGTTCCACGATTTGGTTGGGCCATCTTTTTTCGGTGTATCAATGCCAAGACGATGAGCACGTTGCCAAAGTGTGGTCGATGGAATGCCATATGTCATGGATGCCTTTGTTAAGCTCATATTATGGCTGCGCAGGGCTTCTAATGCCGAATCCATATCTTCTTGTGTCCAAGTTTTTGGACTATTTTGTGAGCTCTTTTCATTTTGTGATGTCAAATTAGTGTATTGTGGCGATGAACGGTCTGACGATGATTCATTCATATTGACAGCGTCCTCGCTAGTATCTATTACAAACAAAATGGATTCGCAGAAATTTCAAAATTAGGTTATAATTTGTGAGAAACACAATGAATGTTTAATAATGATAATAACAATGATTGATGATTCACGGTGTGACACTAACGTGCTTTTGGCAAAAAAAAGACGCTATTCATTTGAACACGACAACTTAAAACTAAATGAAATGTAAACGTGTGCTAATTTACTTACCCATTTGATGATTTTTCGCTTGCTTGGATTTCTTGCTTTTCTTCGGTCGTGTCTCTTGCTTCACGATACTTAAGTCGATCTCGTGAGTACCTTGCGACTGTGGCTGATGCGGTGTCGATGGCTGTGAAGGCATTTGCTGGTTGTGAATTTGTTGGACTTGCACTGGATGATGATTGTTATGGGATTGAGCGGAAATTTGTTGGAAATGATCGATTTGCATCGGTGTCGCATTGTTCGCTTGGGACTGTTGTTGTTGTTGTTGATGTGGCGTCGACGGTTGTGAAGGCATTTGCTGGCTGTGAATCTGATTCTGTGCTTGATTCGAATTGAGATTGTTATGCGGCGAATGTGGCTCTTCTTTGATATTTAGCTCGGGCTCCTGTTTTACCACAACGCCTGGCTCAATTTTGATTAATTGAGCTTGTGGATGGGATATATGATGTTGAATATGTTGCGCGTAAGCCTGATGATTTTGAATTTGCTGCTGTTGCTGCTGCTGTTGTTGTTGTTGTTGCTGCTGCTGCTGCTGCTGCTGCTGCTGCTGCTGCTGTTGTTGTTGTTGTTGTTGTTGTTGAGACGATGGCGGCGGCGGATGGTGCGCATATTGTTGTGTAATCTGTTGATAATGCTCGAGTTGCTGCATCGAATATTGCACTGGCGCCGCACGATTATCAATTTCTAAAGTTTCGGGATCAAGTGAACGGAGCGTTTCAAATTTAATTCGAACATCACCATTTGGCGTTAAGTCTATACGATCCATACCAAAATATAATCCAACATAACACAACACACGAGTTCCAAATTAACCAAAGTCGAAAAAAAAGTTTTTCCAAAAAAAAGAACAAACAAAAATGCATTAAAAACAACAAAAATAAGACAAAACAATATTTGACGAAACAGCAAATTAGCATTATGAAATCATTTTTTCTCGGTCGTTTCTCATGCCATTTGCACTTAAATGCTATATAAGAACTCTACCGATTAACGACTGTATTTATGTGTACGAAAAAAAAAAACAACAGACAGAATTAAAAAGAAAACGACTGTTGCGAGGAAAATGCATAATAACAGTAATAACCATAATATATCAAATAATATCACCACATAAAAATGCACGATAATACGTGTATCGAAATCTAAATCTATAATAAAGAGAAACTACAATACGGCTGGCATTTTAGTGTGCTGTGTTTTTTTTTTTTTTACTTCTTCTTCATGCTGTTGTAGTACGTGTATATTCAACGTATTTATATAGAAAGATATATTGGCTGCCGTTCATGCATTAACAACCATTTATAAGAAAGTTTTACACCGCAAACTTCGACAAACGATGACGACGGCCGCGATGGCAGCGGCGGCAACGACACAATAATAATAAGAAGAAGAAGCAGAGAAAAAAAAGAAATTCAATTGAACGAAATTGTGTATGCATATCGATACAAAATGTGAAACTGATTAAAACTCAATTTCTGATCTAAATTCGTCGTTTGTGAATGCGTTGAAACGATGAATGAAAAAAAAAACCTTAATGAAAAAAAAACTCGCCTAAAGTGGATTGGCGTTTCATTTGCTCTAAAAATGCCATATCGTTGATACACACGGTCAAGTACAAACATGCAAAAAAAAAAAATAATATTCAAAAAGAAATTCAGAAAATACATGTGGACGAGAAAAAACGACTCATTTTTTCTGTAACCCCAACCAAAACTACTTAAGACCAATGAAATTTTTTACAATAGTTTCAACTAAAAAATAGTGGTATTCTACATGAAATCGAATATGGTTACTTACTTGACAAGTCTCTGGCATCGCTAGTCGACGTACAATTAAGATTAACGCTTTCCGTTACTTTGACTGGTGTTGCTGTCGGTGCAGGTGGTTCTGGAGCAAAATCTAAAAATCCCATTGGAACACCAACCATTTTGAAATTCACAATTTTTTTTTTTTAGTTTTAAACTTAATCACACACACACAGTCGTTTCGATACAACACTTAAAAAAATATATGTATATAATCGAGTCGTTTAAAATGAATTTTAATAAAAAAAATTCTTCTTTTATTCAATTTTTCAAAATTTCCATTGATACACTAAACAAAACGCCTTTCGGATGTGTATTTTTTGTTCATGGTATGCATGCGAGGAAAAAACAGGTCCTTTAACTCGACTCTCGTTGAAAAAACTTAAACTCTATTCTTTTTTTCTGTAAATTCACTTCTTTCTGCTGCTTCGTTTTTTTTTTGTTCGACCGTATAATTTGTGTGTATAAGAGGTGAATATCACTCGGTGTGTTTGTGGATGATGATATATGTACAGTGTACAGTGTTCGGTGTATATATGAAGCACACGTTTTTATTTGTGTATAGTATTTGTAATAATTCTCTCTGTCTCACTCTCCGCGTGTCCGTGTGTTTGGCGTACGGTTCGTCAGCGTGTGTACGTATTTATATACATATATACTTATATGTAACGAATGAGAGAAAAACACTGTGTGTATGGGTTACCGCAAATAGCAGGTTAAGTCTTCGTCAACACAATAAATAAAATTTTAACACACCAACATGAAAAAAGTAATTCTTTTCTTTTTTTGTACTGTACACACGTATACACACTTTTATATTGGTAGATGATTTTTTTTCTTCATCTATATATCTATACAAATTCAATTTGACCATATAACCCGAACGAAATGAAAAAATAAATTGAATTTTTCAAACAGTTTGCAAATGAAGTTTTAAATTAAAAAATATTCACATGATTTGTTCGTTTTTTTTTCTTCGCATCAAGCAAAAAAAAGCAATATTTATAAAACACTACACAAAAATTCAAAACGGATAATTGAATGATAAAACTTGGTTAATTTTTTTCTTCTTGTCAGTAGGCCGAAATGAAAAGGATCGAAATATAAATTTGAATCGAATAGATTTTTTAGTTGATGGTGATTAGCTGGCTGTGTATGTCTTCACCGCAACACCTGTAAAACTTCCACTAAAATACACTTTGTAAATATTAACAAAGGCTTGGTGTACTTTTTTTTTGAAAAATGTTCGGTGTATAAAGCATCGGAATGGCGGCTGCTGTCAAGGTCACGACAATAACCGTAAAACTAAAATGAAAAAATACGAAATATCCAAATAAAATGTTGCATACGTTCGATGGCTGGTCGCTACTGCAGCAAACTATAACCGGATAAGAATGGATAAACCGGCACTCAATGTACGCAAACACACATTCATGCACATACACAAACGTAAATCGAACCGAAAAAATTGCTACGAAAATAAAAATACCGAACGAAAAATGTCATTAAGCCGAAAAAAATGGTTCAGGTTGAACGTTTTGCCTCGTACGTAATTGCTTGGAGTGTGGGTTATGGTGTTTATTATATGTCAGCGGTAATATTCGTATTGAATGTTTCGGTTGCATTCTTCGATGACGATTTTCTATTTGTAATTGAATATTTTAAATGTATTTTCTTCTTCTTAAGAAACTATCACTATCAATAATCGGTTCACTGAATTCACTTTAATGAGAAATTAAACTTATTTGTTTTTCTTTATTTTCATCTCTCACTCAAATCAAAATGAACACCACAGCACATACTTATTTGCCAGCCGTTTTGTTGCATTAAATGAATGCCAGGCATAAATAAAGTATTCGATTCGAGGGAAAAATCAATCATTCTAATAATATTTTATTGAAACTTTTCATTGATAATTTCAATCGATAATAATAACAGTAGTAATGAACCTCGTTGTCAACATACATATATTTCATCGATGAAAACTGCATGTATATACATCCTTACTACCATATAATGTATAGTTATCACCCGTCTGAAGTATTTATTAAACTTGATAATAGAAAGAAAGAGGGGGGAGAGAGTGGAATAGAGTGGGATAGAGTGAGATCTGTGAATATCCCGAAATCAAAATCTTTGCCATTCAGTTTTACAGCAAGTTCATGTGTATAAGGAATCGACCGTCGGTCTTTCACCTCACTTATATAATTGCAATATCGCAGTGTTAAACACAACACACGGAATATTCAAATACAAACAGCCAAAAATAACGAACAAAAACGAGCGAGTGCGTAGCTGTGTTAGAGAAAGAGACAAATAATAACGATACAAATGTCATTTCACTTTTCAATTTTGTCTGTTATCTTGAGTTTGCATCTCTTTGTATTGGCACTGAATGCAAAGGTTGTCTACAAGAAAAAAAAGAATTTTATAGATTTCAAATCAATTTCTCTTTTTATTTTAAATTCTAAAGACGAACATGTCAATTGTGCCAATTGTTTTAGTTCATGGAGGCGCCGGCAATATTCCTGATTCTCGTGATCATGGTAAACTCGTTGGTTGCAAATTGGCATTGAAACTGGGGTATGAAAAGTTAGAGTCTGGTGGATCAGTTCTAGAAGCGGTAGAAGAAGCTGTTCGCAGCATGGAATTGGATGAATATTTCAATGCGGGTAATTTTCCATATTTTAATTATCTTATCGAAAGTAATAAACTGTAAAATCGTTTTATTGCCATCTCAACAAGATAATATGTAAACGACTTGAAGTAATTTCAATTTAAATCATATGTTGTTATCGTTTATTCTCCCAAAGGCTATGGATCTGTCTTGAACTACGATGGTGACGTTGAAATGGAAGCAAGTATTATGAATGGTAGTAATTTAAAGGCGGGATGTTGTACTTTAGTGCAAGACATATACCACCCCATCACTTTGGCGAAAGATGTTATGTTGAAAACAAATCATACATTCTTGGGTGGTGTGAGTGTCATGAAATTCGCAAGAGAGCAAGGATTCGAGATATTGCCACCCGGTTCATTGGTCACCGAATATGCCAAAGAAGCACTTGAAGAATATAAACGTAGGCATAAGCTTGGTTTAGATGTTACCAATGCGCCCACTGAAATCGGTGACCGTCGTAAAATTGGTGACGAAGTTGGAACGGTTGGAGCTGTTGCGATCGATAGTGATGGTAATGTGGCTGCAGCCACATCCACTGGTGGAATTACAGGGAAACTACCTGGACGCATCGGGGATACTCCGATACTCGGATCGGGCACATATGCCGATAATGTAATTATTATACTCATTCAGATTATGTAAGAAACATACCTTTATGGATGAAACAAAAATGTTTTCCTCTTGGTTTGATTTGTAGTTAGTTGGAGCCGTTTCAACAACTGGCCATGGAGAGTCAATTATGCGATACAATGTAGCCCAACGTATTCTTCAACGAATGCTACACTTGAAGGAAAGCGCACAAAATGCAACTGAAATTACGTTGCTTGAAATGACTGAACGTGTTTCTTATTCAGCCGGTGCCATCACTCTTGATACAAAAGGTGATGTTGGCATATCATTTACTTCTAAAAAAATGGCCTGGGCCTATCGTAAAGGAAACAAAATCCACAGTGGAATTCGGCACGGTGACAATTTCATTGAAGATGCCTGAAATTGCTCTACACAATAATAATCAAAATATTTTACGCAAATGTATTCAAGGTTTTTGGGAAGTATTAATAATTTTGGATTGATATATTCGAGATTGATATATTCTCGGATAATTTATATCCTATTTCATGGAAATAATTGCGGTATCAAGTGTTAACAATAAAATATACAAATATACACACAACGAAGTAATAATAAATCGTGCATTGAATTCTTTTATTCTAAAAATGTCTACTATTATGCTAATTTTCATTTTTCTTACCTAAACCTACAGTCAAAAGGATAAAATATAAATTCAATTTCATAAAGTTTGTTACAAGTATTTTAAATTATATAAAGCACACTATTTTGGTCAGTTGTCGCGCTGTGATTCATGCGCTTCAATGTAAGCATAACAGAACTTGGTCTCTGGATTTTTGTATTGATTTTCGTGTTGAACGGAATGTGAATCTGTTCGACATTTTGCTAAACATAGTTCGAATTGATCTCTAACCGTAGCAAATAGGGCAGTTTGACGGCCAGAAGCCAGT
Organism: Contarinia nasturtii; assembly: GCF_009176525.2. Lineage (NCBI taxonomy): Eukaryota > Metazoa > Arthropoda > Insecta > Diptera > Cecidomyiidae > Contarinia > Contarinia nasturtii. The sequence continues at coordinate 4,602,500 of NW_022198383.1, read as the reverse complement.
TCCATTGCTTTCTCCAGAATTGGTCGCTATTTTAAAAATGGACATTTTTGAAAATATCAAATGTTTTTGTGAAAATATAAATTCGATTTGCTTCTGAACATGTAACATACTTTATCAGGACTCAAACAACAGCTAACACATTTTTCATAGACAGCACAACACCCTTCTGACTCAGTGCATGTATCACAATTATACTGAACATTTTCATTGGAATCACAGCATCCATTACTCAACACATTACTCCGAGAACAGACATAACCCTCTTCATCAACGAGCAGAGTTTTCCCTTGCACCGAATTTCGACATCCTTTTGATTTTCCACCATTCGTTCCATTGTTTATTGGGTCTTCACGCCAAATTAGCGGTTGTTCTCTTTTATATGTAATTTCCTCAATGTCTTTATAACTATTGCCACTCTATAAATGGATGTGCAGAAAAAAAATGTGTCATGTATAAAAAGATATGAGACGCAGGAAAATGAATAATTTGCAAACTTACATTTCCCCACAAATTGACCAAACAATATGTCAATGACAACAAAAATATAATGGTCAGAACAATACGTCGGCGTAGTATGCGAACGAGTGCAGCATACCACATTGTATAAAAAAATACACACAAAAAATCAACGAATTACGCAGTAGATTGTATGGCTACGGTGAATTCATTTCGTCAAAGCACACAATTAGTTTCCACATAAAGTGATGGCTAAATTGGTTCGTAACCAAATCTCTCCCATCTGGTTCAATTACTGTGGCCAGTGCATTTCCTGGAATCGGATGGGATGTGTGCTGGTTTTTTTTTCTTTCTTTTATTGTATCAGATAGCGTTTACGTCAAAGTCATGATAAAAACAAATGTTACAAACAAACATTAAGTTGTTTGCAATGATGATATTTGGTATGAGTGGAAAAATGAGATATTTTCAATGAAAATTTACACAAAACCATATTGTTGTTTTCGGATTTTCATTAGAAACAGGTGGTTCATTTATTTTGCAGTAAAATCGACATTTTTCTTCGATAGAAGTCATGAATTATTCGATTATAAAAAAAGTCGCTGTGAAATGTTTTTAAAGTCAGCTGTAACATCAATGGCAATCCCAGAATTGATTAAAATGAAGTTGTCATTGCGCTAGAAAAGTTGCCACCCGGCGAAAAGTATCTCATCGTTTCAAACAAAAACACAGTCTCGTGTTTCAAATGTATCTCTTTATTTTTGGCTTTTCATTCAAGTAATTTAAATTTTTATCCAATTTCAATGAGGTAATTCGGTAAAACAACCAAATTCGTAATTATACCAATCAAGTTTGAATAAAATCAATGTGAAATAAAAAAATAGTTATTAAAATTGGTGATATGCTTTGAAAATAAAGCAATTACATGTTTGCTTATTCGCTGCTGGCTCATTTTCCAACGTGAAGTTGGTTGCTTCAATTGTGCACCCGACACACTAGACATACACACAAATACATCGAAATCATACTGTGAGCAGTACAAATACACGCAGGCAATACACATTGCGCTGCCCAGTTCAATGTTGGATTTTCACTATTCGCCTGCTGTGAGTGTGTAGCCCATACACTTCCAATGTTACAAATGTACAATTTTTATATACGGTCGCATCATTTGTAAACTTGTTCACAAGCTGTGAGTTCGTATTCAATATGGCGGCGTTTACAAAGAACAAAGTCGAATAATTTTGCAGCCGTATTAACGTTGATGTTGTTTTCATGACAATTAATTCGCTAGAAAGGCTATCGTTTTGGCCGCAAACATATTAATTAAGAGTTTCGCATTAATGGTAATGCATGCTAGAAAACCACAACGTTTGAACGATGGGTAAATATCATATCAACCTATATATAAACCACTGTATCCACATACGCACTTGGGTGAAAATTGGAATGAAATTCATTATATTTTTCGTGTGTAGAGTTCATGTATAGAAAGAAGAGAAAAAAAGTTTCGCCTTAATTTTTTTTTTCTTGTCATTTCACCATTTTTCACACAAACTAAATGTACGATTCTGTCGATACTCGTAAATTTTCGAAAGTTTATTTTTATTTTCCATTTGTTTTGTCAAAATTGCATAAAGAAAATGTGATTATTCAATTTGACGAATTTATTTGTGGCAATTTTACATTCTCTGAATGAATCAAAGTTGAATTTCATCGCCAATTCAAAGTCATTTTTTTTTTCTTCCAAAAAATTCATTTCAAAATATTTTCAATGGCTCTTTTTTCGTCTCATTTCAGGTACTTTGAAAAGCATCAATCCCATCCTTATCAGGTAACTAAACGAATTTTTATTCCACTCTCTTTCTGTCACAAAACATACATACGAATGTATCATTGGCAATATTCACACACAAAAATAACTAATGTGTGGTGATTTTTCGAAAATGAAAAATTACCAATTCATTTCGGTTGAAATGCCAATGTTTATGATAAGTTTGCTTGGGACATTTGCATTAAATTCGTTCGAAATAAGCAAATTACATACAGAAAATTATTTCGTACTTTTTTTTCGTTCGTCTCAACGACGTATAATAAGTATGATTGTGCTTGGCTGTCAATGCTGTGTACAGCCCAAAATGAAAGTTTAACTGAACTCTCGCGATCCCATTAACCAAAAGCCAAAACACACGTAGACCAAACGCCTATTGGGAAATAGTTTCACACAAAATTCTCACATTTATCGAGTCATTTATTGAATAAGCAATATTTATATCATTAAATTTTAATGAAAAATGCACAGACATCATACGTTTCGTTCTCTATGTGTTTGACAGTACTCTGCGTCATTACGCGAGGGGTAATTGAACCAGTTTTCTTGATATTTCTATTAAATTATCCAGTCCATGTTTGATTTTATACTGCCTTTTCGCTCAAAATTGACATTTATCTGCACCCCATACATTTTTATTGGGTCAAATTACGATTTTTGATGAAAAATCACGTAAATCAGTACAACAGCGTCGAACGATGGCTGAAAAGAGAGGTTATATTCCATCGCCAATTTCTTTTTAATGATAATGAAGCAAGAAATTTCTTGGTTTTTTTTTTATGTTTTCTTCGGTACTAACATTGAAATGCACAATTTTGAGGCACGTAAAATGATTTTTTTCTACGATTTTTACGTTTACATATGAGCTTATATTGTACAACGAGGTCAATGGATTTTCCAAGCAGACGCTGTCACTTTTTACTCTTTAATCCGATACTTTGATCAAATGTTCTTTGTGATTTGGCTTTTAAATTCACATTTTGTTTTAAATATTTGCGATAAATAGAAAATAATTTGAATTTGGTTGGTTTGTAATAAGTATGGAACGAAAAAAAACGAAATTTTATATTGACAAAGCACTTGATACGAACCTAGCTAAAATCTAAAACCACCACTAACAAAGATGAATTTCGATCAAATTATCTGTACATTTCTTGTGATGAAATCCAATTTGTACGAATTCCTGTACAATTTTTATTTTTGATGACGATAAAATTGACCGAAACACGATAACAACGTTTCAATTAAACGACTTGAATTTCGTATGCATATTTATCGTTTCTTTTTGTTTGTTTGTTTTTTAGAGTTCGAAATATAGTTCCAAGAACCGGGACTATGAACGAGAGGCTAGCAGTAGGTCAACAAATTATATACGCGGCAGCGAACGTGATTTGTCGCCGAGCAGTAATGTGCCAAGTGGCGCATTAAATGGTAGTTCATATCGTTCAGATTCGCCCGATTTGGATTCGCCGCGTGATAGTCGAGACCGTTCGGATCGTTATCAAAGCTCTAGTTATATAAAAATTAAAGACCGTGGTAGAAGTGATTATAAAAAAGAAAAATATATAGACAAACGTGATAGAAGAGATCGGGATGCTGAGCATCGAACGAACCATGATCGAATCGAGATGTCTAGCAGCAGTCGACGTTCTTCGAAACTCAGTAAGTACATTTTGGTCAATTTCATTCACATTCAAACATTGCATGAAATCGATGAATGACTGGAATATCACTGAATGCCCTTTGAATATTCAGTTAATGAGTAACAATTAAATCGATTCACAAAGAAGCGTTTTGCGCTTTATTCATTTCATTATTGAAAACAATCATTAACAACCCTAAGTCAAAGGCAACAAACATTAAAATAGCCATTCATTTGATTTCATAACATTTTTGTATGGTATTCATTGAAATGGTTTTTGTTCCGATAAAATTAATGAATGGGCATTTATTTTCGTACAGTGTACCAGCCATCAGACAAACGTTCAGGTTCAAGAGAACGTGATCGGGATCATCGTGACAGAGGAAATGGGAGCAATAACAACAGTTCAAGTGACCGAATAAGTCGATTGTGTGACTGGAGTGAGCATGTCAGTTCGTCTGGTAAAAAGTATTATTACAATTGTAAAACGGAAATTTCACAATGGGAAAAACCGAACGAGTGGCTGGACAAAGAGGATAGGTAAGTGCGCACAAAATTGGTGTTGAGGGCGAGACTGAATTCTGAATTAATTCGCATTTCTTTTTCGATAGGATGCTATCAAAAGAACAGCATAGGGAATACAGAGATAAAGAACGGGATAGAGACAGAGAAGACCGATTTGCTCGATCTTGTAAGTTTGAGAATCAACGTGATGATTTTTCACATGATCCGATGTGAAATTGAATATATTTTCGAAATAAAATGTTTATTTTCTCTATTCACAATTCGCAGCATATGCTAAGCATTCCAGTTCACGGAACTCCCGACTAAGATGGCCACATGATTCAGACAATGTACAAAGCCATCGGAGGCGTACCGAAGGTAATTTTACAAACATTTTTGTCCATGCATAACTTTTTCACACGCTATTCTTTTGTACAATTCAGCAGACAGTCAAGATAATATGGACATCAGTCCAGGTGATTCAACTCCAACATCGGAGGCAAGCTATTCGCATTCAAGTACACCAAATGCGCAGCCACAAAAAATCGTCGATGGTCCAGTATTGTTGGCGAATGCCCGATTAGCATCGCATCCCTCAACGCCGAACAATGCACAGCTGAGTTATACAACGTCATCATCTGCTTGCGCTATTAATACTTCATCGTCATCTAGTTCTGGTAATAATTTAAATTAAAACAATAATTTTTATTAATCGTCAACCACATCCGCGCATCATCTTGAAAGTTTGTGCTTTCGATGCTTTTGATTCATTTCCGTTGAACTCTGTATTTTTAATTAACTTCGGCACTGAGTCCGAAAATGACACGATCTATTAAACGTGCATATATAGTAAAGAATATGTCAACACATTGCATTAAAGTGAATCCGATGGTTGGAAATACAATTTCCGCACATCATGTCGATGTCGATGACGATGAATGATGTAATTAAACATTAAAGTATAAATAGTTAAAAGTTTTTAAAAGTTGGTTGTCATCGCACATTTTCCATAAGAAAAAAATAATTTTAATGATTTCATCTTGAGCCACAAAACCAATGAACCATTTATCGGTATATAAATCATGCTAATTATGTTCGTTTTTTTCTCTTTTTCTCGCAGCATCAAAATTAAACAAAAATTCAGAAAGTAATTCACTGCACAACTCAAATCTGCCTACATCATCTCCTTCGACGGCCCTGATACACAGCGCCAATAGCACGACTAGTAGTAACAGTAATTTAAGTAATAATCACAGTGGTCAACATAATTCAGCGTCGCTATCATCGTCGCCGTCGTTACCAGTAACGTCATCAAAAAAGAACCATCATGCTGACAAATCGATGGGTCATTCAAATGATTCAGCTCAACATTCCGGACTGAATAGTTCCGGTTTGGGCGATGGAAATAATCAAATAGCGAATAATAACACTAGTAATTCTTCAAATAGTATAAGAGAACATGCATTACATTCACCGTTGTATAATTTGCCGCACAATTTATCGGCTCTTAATCATTCGAGCAGCGGTAATGGTAGCAACAGTACAAGCGGTCAATATGTGCAATCAAGCATGATGACACCACAATCAACTGGCTTAGGTATTGGCATTTCGTCGCAATTCTCAGCGGCTGGACTAAAGTCTGATGGTAGTAGCACTTTAAATGTCGGCGATGGTCACGGTCCGCCGACACCAACTCAAGAGCTCGATATGACGACTGATCATCGTAAATGTAAGTTCAACAATTATAAACTCATTAAAGTGATGCGAACTTTGATTGTGCTGAATTTTAAATGGATTAATGTGATTTGTTTTCATTCACAGTGGATGGAACATCTGCGTCACTGAGCAGCCTGCAAGGTGTTTCGTCTCAAATGCTTCGACATCAAGGTCCGAGTCTCACACCAAGCTTAGCTAACTATTTTCGTGCCGATTTAATCGCGCATGTTACCAATTGGCCTGCTGAAATGCTAGAGAAACAGGTATGACCATTTTTATGCCAAGCAAAAACTTTTAATTCGATTTTTACTTTTGCTTTCGATCTTACTTTGAACTTCGTTTAACTTTGATTTGATTGGACTTTGTATGCAGTTTCGAAAAGAGTTGAAACTGCCTGAAAACTCGTGTATTCGTAAAGTACAGTAACTTAATATTACGTCCAAAACTTTGGCTTCATAATAGTTATCGACTTCAAAAAGTTTTCCACAAATGATGCCGTCCGCATCGCTTTGTTTGAATTTTATCGATTGCTGAACCAATTACAGTTTTAAGATGCCTTTTTAATCTTGCAAAACACAAACAAGACTTGTGATTTTTAAGTTCAAACAACTTTGATCATTTTTATTCAATTTATATTTGAAGAGAGTTGAACGTCACATTCATTTGTAACACTATTAAATATTGATGTGTGCACGATATTTGAACATGTATTTAATGATGAATATTCAATTTTCAGGCGCAATTGGCATCGGATGAAGCAAACATCATTGGGAATTTACAGTGTACTAAGGTGTCGGCAGATCTAAAATCGGCTCGTAGCGTAGTTAGAATCACAGAAATTACAGCAACACTACAAGAACAAAAGTAAGTTTTTCATCGTAATTATTACGCCCTTCAATTAATTCATTCATTTGGTGATTCAGTTTTCTTTATTTCCTTCGTCACCATTTATCACATTTAAAATTGATGTAATCTTTTTTCTTCAAATTTTCTAATAACGAAAATGTGTTTATTTTCATTTTTCCCCCACAGAGTACTGTACTTGCAAAATCAAATACGACGATTAGAAGAACTCAAATCACAAAATTCATTTATGTCTGAGGATCTATAGCCAATTCGTGTCCGCGTTATTAAATATATAAATATTATACAACATTATTATAATGATAATTATTAAAAACAAAAAAAAAAAACAAAGTAATAAAACAAAGTAATTTACAAACTAGAATACGGAAAACAATGAGAGAAAAAGAAAGAAAGAAATCATAAAAAAAGTGAGAAAAGTGCGAGCATCGCAAAACAACAGAGGAAGAAAAAGAACATAATAATCGATATATAAAAATGAGAGGAGTGTGCAGCAGTGTAACTGGCTACTAACAAATTATCCAAAATCTCTTGGGCAATGTGTGTGTAATGTGTTTCGCTGCTGCTCAAGATGAAAAATTTATAAAAATAGTAACTCTTAACTGCAGAAGAAAACAAAAAAAATGGATAAATCTAATTGTAATTTAAAACATCAACAACACGGAAAATAGTAACATCAACCAAAAGAAAGTCTTTAACATCCACCAAAATATGAATGTAATATGAAATGACCAGTTTCCCATCGGTGGCATTTTGACTCTCCGCATCATGAAAAACAAATAATAGTGGACATCTATCAATCAAGTAAATTTATAAAATCTATTTAAAAACAAAAATGAAGCAGAAAAAAACACTGAAAAATTGCATCCAATCAAAACTACGAACGTATTCGAGACGAACAAAGAAATTTTTTTTTTAAACAAAGTTAAACATGCATTCGTTTGCAATCAATAGACAATTGTTCAGGAAAAGTTTAATTCGTGTTTTGTTGTTAGAAATCAGACAATTCACGTTACTATGAAGTAGATTTCGGTGAAATACATTCACACAATTTTTATCACTAAGAGTTTGATAAACCTTTAAAATCTCTAGAGAGCTCCTATTAATCTAATTTTACATTCATTCGTTTTTTAAGTTAAATTCATCACTCTCACTGGACTATGGAAAAAAATAATTTGTATATTTGGTACAAAAGAAAAAAATATATTCAGTTGAATTTTGTCAATCGTTTTATTAAAGAAATGAGACGTATTTCTTGTATAAATGACTCCATTTCTTATTTTGATTGTTTATTAGCAACTATATTTGATTGTTCTGTGAACAAACCACAACCACTTTTGATGATCTATTTCATTTAATTGTAATTTTATTTTGTAAAATTACTCGGTTTGGAAAATTCATTCATAATACGATTCAAACATAAGGAGAAAAAGGAAAATAAATGTATTCAGCGATGTTTTCATCTAATTGAACGTTTCGTGTTTGCTAATAGAGTTTATATAAAGTGAAAAACACAAACATACACACATCAGATTGTTTTTATTATTTATTTGCATTCATTGAGTATTTAATGTCAAGGGAATGGCAAATATGGTGTTGTCATTTAGAGACAATGGCAGATTTCAAAAAAATAGGATTTAGCTACCAGCTGAAATTGAAATGCATCCAGATAATAAAGATCCACCCAACACAAACTCCATTCTCATCGAAATGAAAGATAGACACTCTCTCATACACACACATACAAATACACACACATAAACAGACCCACGCATTAATCCAAATCGATCACATAAAAGACTTTATAATGAAGAGTTTAGGCGAAATTGATGTTTATGAATTTAATCTAAAAATGAAATCTAGATGCGATATGCAAAACACAACATTAAAACAAAATACGACATAAAAATAGGAATATTATTATTTATTGAAAAAAAAAAAATCCAATTGTTCTGTTCTTTTTTAGAAAAGCAAAAAATAAACTAAACAAGTGAAATGAGGAAAAAATATTCATTAGTTTTAAGGTTTTTTTCCGTTTCCTTCTCTCTTTTTCTCTATTTCTCACACAATAAATACACTCAAATCCCAAAAAAAAGAAATAAAAAACAAAAAATTGACCATAGTGTATTTTTTTATTTTTTTTCTATTTTCGTTTCATTACATTTTTTTGTATACTGCTCGTTGAGACTCTTTTTAACAAATAGAAAACATAGGATTTGAAAATCTTCCGTGGTATCATAGACCAATGGCTATGATCAAATAAATTTCATGATTAATGCTAGATATGTGGCAAATAATAACAAATTTTAATGTTTCTCTCTATCAAATCATTGTTTGCATGAATAAAATCAATTTTAACATTAATATCCAGCATGAACTAATTCGTACCTTGGACCAGTCGATGGAAAATGTTTGTATCCATTCAATATAATGATTAGAGTACATAGAAAATAACAACAATGGCATAAAATAAAAAAGAAACAACTAATTGGTTCATATAATTCAGAGTTTGTTTTCATTTGTTTTTTCGTTAACAGACGAAATTTTTGTTTGGAATTGGCTTTTGAATTTAACTCAACGAAATTTGAGTGGAAATCGAAACGTTCAATAAACAACGTTTGGGATTCATTTAGTTGTCATTCAAATTTATTTGAATTTTATGACTTTATAGATTTTTTTCCATCATTTTTTCTATGCCATTCAGTTTCGGTAAGTAAAAAACCTGGCTTTGCATATCAATGCTACGATAACAAATCTACCGCCATAAATACTCAAACGGTGCATTGTTTAAAAAAGCAGAGAGATTAAAGTCATAAAATGTATTCATGTTTCAAGTAAAGTATTCTATTTCCAAATGTGCACTCAAGAACGTCGTTAGCATCTCAGAGAAAAGATACCTTCACGTACATCATTATCCATTGTCTCATTTTCTTCTTCTGCAATGTTATATAGTTTTTTTTGTGGTGCGGGGAAATTCCCAATGTAAACACATTTAAAAATCAAACTGAACTAGAGTGAACGCTCCGTTACTGGCAGTAAAACGTTCATATAGAGGGCGGTGACTGTTATTCACTTTACACAAATCAAGTATATAGCCGGCAACTAGATAGTTGACATCAGTTTGTTTTTGACTCACAAACGATTCATATCGCACTTGTTTTTTTTTGTTATTGTTTTGTCTATGTGTTATTGAGCAACACTTTCATTAATTGTAAAATATTCGTATTTTGTTTTTAAATATAAAAAGATCAAAGAATGCATTGATCATCATCGAATTGTCGTTAGGATTTTATTTTTATTGATTTGACGATATAAATATTTTGAAATTTACAAAAATCAAAACAAACAACAAAAACATCAACGAGATTCAGAACAATGGATACTATACCAAATGGACCGCTTGATGATATTAAAAAATTAGGGGAAATATTGATTAGACGAAATTCAGAAAAAGGTAAAGTTACATATATATTTTTTGCGTCGTTCGCATCGATCGGACACAACGAAAAAACACAAGCTGTTTGACGTTTGATCTAACTGAATGTATGTTTTCAGAATATTACCGATTTTTACACCTCCAAGAACAATGCCGTTTGAAATGGCAGGCAACCACCGATAAATTTGTTCAACTTTTAAAAGAGCATGAACAATGTGTATTGGAAAAACAACGTCTGATAGACACATTGCAGCATGTCAGCTCAATGTGGGAGATGGAAAAAGAAGATCGTCGTGCCGCAGAACGTGAAGCTCAAAATTTTGTAAGTATTTCCATAAGACATTTAAACTTGTCATAATTTGACATTTTTCTGGATTTTCGCTTTAAAAACTCAAGCAAATGGATGTATACACATTATTTTCAAGTAACACTGTTACTATAGTTTGAACACATTTATTAATATTCGACACTTCTCAATTGCATGTCTACTTTGATAGAAACAGACATTGAATCACCTTAAAGAGCTGTTGAAACGTAATGGCAGCCTAGAACGAGGTGATCGACATGAAGAAAAGCGCTCCAAATTCAAAATCGACGAGAAAAGTAATGACGAACTTACTTCGACTGCATCGTTTTTATCTCGTTTATCCGATTTGACGCCAACTGATGAGTATTATCTTGAACAATGCGATGGCATTGTTGGAAGTCATCAATTATCTAAAACGTTTGACAACACAATATTTGCGGAAATTCATGGCAACGAGCATGAAACGAACATGTCAAAGTCATGCGCTACAGATGAAAGCACCAAAACATTCGTAGTCGAAAATAATCCAAACAAAAAACGTGATAAAATTTCCGATGAAAGTAGCGATGACATTCGATGTGAAAATAGTCGCAGAGTCCCACCGAAAAAACGTGTTCGGAAATATTTGCATGCATCAAAAGAATTTATACGGGAGAAACTATCGATACCGAAAGGTCGACGATCACTTGACGCATTATCAACAGCTGAAGTGAATCCAAATCCAATTTACGAGCGCATCGATTCCTCGATTATTTCACTCGATTGTGAAAAAAATTTAAACTACAATTGGGAGAAAAATGCAATCGCACCAAAAGACAATTCATGTGACCTGAACGCAACAAGACGAGAATCAATAATTAATCCAAACAGTTGCACACATACTTTCACACATCGCACAGCATCACGATCAATTATCTGTTTCGTTTGTTCAAAAAAGTAAGTTTTTTTGTTGTTGTTGTTGTTGCATAAAATGATATCTTAATTATGTATATTTATATTTCTAGATTCCGCTTTGGAATGGCGTACAAATGTATATCATGCAGAGTGTTTGTACATCATGACTGCAAAACACATTTGAAAACAACGTCAAAAGTGCGACGAATGTCAAAAGGTGGAAAGCATCCCATTGAACTCTTCGTAAATGATTATGTACCAAAAGATGGTCTAAGCGTTCCAGCGCTAATTGTTCACTGCGTAAATGAGGTATGTTTTGTTAAAAAAAATATCAAAAGCGAATCGATTCATTACAAAAACCGTTATTAATTCGATTAGGTTGAAATGCGCGGTTTATCTGAACGTGGCATTTATCGTGTTTCGGGCAGTGAAAAGGAAATCAAATCACTTCGGGATCGATTCTTTAAGGATGACAGTGTACCAGATTTGGAAAATATTGATATAAATGTGATTTGTGGTTGCATCAAAATGTTTTTAAAAGGTTTAACCGAACCGCTGATTCCGACACGTCTTTGGGCGGTATTTTCTAATTATGTTATGGATTTTGATGGTGATGACAACGATGGCAATATCCAAAAACATCTCCAGCATGAAATAAGTCAACTGCCAAAAGCCAATAGAGACACGCTTGCATTTTTGATTTTGCATTTGCAGAGGTAATTTTACATATATTCGGTGGACGTCCAATGAGCGATTTTTATTAAATTCTAATTTCATTGCAGAGTTGCAACATGTAAAGAAGTTCAGATGCCAATATCAAATTTATCAAAGATATTCGGACCTACTGTAGTCGGATATTCGTCAGCACAGCCAGATCGTGACTCTATTTTATGCGAAACATTCATACAAACCAACGTAAGTAAAAAAAAAATATACCAGAGAAAAAAATAGGTATAAAACATTGTTTTTCTTTTATTTCAGGTCATGCAACATTTCTTGAACATTCCGACGGATTATTGGTTCAGTTTTATCAGTGAAAACTTATATGCTTAAAGAAGCGATACCCACTAATGAAATCTACCTACCAAAAACAGTGACCTTTTTCTTTTCATTTTCATATTTTTAAACAATAAACTGTTTCGAACAATAGGTTTAATTTTCGGATGTAGATTCTCATTCATATGCATCCATTGTGTTATAGTTTAAGACAACCGCAATAAAAAGAAGTCATTACAATGCTAGGACAATATATACATCTTTTTTTATTTATTTTTCTAAACATGAATTGAATCAATACATGCACATTGCAAATCCCTTCTCAATTGTTTTTTTTTTGCATTTTTGCATTCTTTCGATATTCTTGACCTTAATCCCATGTTTAAATAAACATCGTTTCAAATTTCCTCTTTAGAGACGAAAAGTATGCGAAAAAACATTGTTTTTGATGTTTTCATTACTTGTGAGTTTTCGAATATCTTTTTTTTAAATGAATGAAATGCGAAAAGAAATTGAAAACATAAACTCCATGGTTTAAAATAATTTCAACAAACTTTTCACTTGAAACAACATATTCAAAAATATAGCGCGCATAAAATGAGTCTTGTCTTATTCTGGTGTTTATTTTTTATGAAACGTTCAAAAAGATGGCGCTGACATCGTCAACAAAACAAACATGTTGACGTTAGATTGGCAGCACTGAGTTCCAACTGAAATTCATATTCAAACCGTCAATCTGATGTGAGGCGTGCATTACATTGGTGTTAAATGAATATTCATTCTAATTTCAGCTAGCGATTTAGTTTGGACATATTTTGAATCGTATGAACGAAATTAAACAACATAAAAAACATCGATCAATTCAAAACGTTGAAAAGTTTTCAGAAAATTCAGTGCAAATCAAAAAATAGATAAAAATTTACGATTAAGAAATTGAAATCCAGTGCTGTTTGTATTGTCTTCCGTACATTCACGAAAAAAAAACACGAAAAAATTAGTATGCACATTTGATTACCAACAATTTGAAAAATAAAAGAGTGATTGATTTGCAAATAGAAATCATGGAATTATCATTAGTCGCAAGTTTCGATGAGCTGAGACGGTGTCAAGATATTTTGACAGATGGTACAGCTGAAATCGGTAAGTGTAATTTGGCACATATAATGTATGCATTTTTTTTTTGATTGACACCATTTCTCTATGTATAACAAATGTAGAATTTCGTCGTTTTCTACAAATCATGGAAGAGAGTCGATTGCAATGGCAAGCTACAACGGCCGAAGCACAGCGCTTGCAACGCGAATTAGACAAGTGTTTGAGAGAACGTTCGGATTTTGAGACAAAATTATTTCATGCACGCCGATTATTGGAAACAGAAAGCAAAGCACGAAAAGCCGCCGAACTTGAACGTGATCATTTGGTAAATATAGCATTTGTTTACAAAAATCTATGCATTTCTATGTTATAAGTCAGAAAGAGAGCATGTTTAACTATTTGATGACTATTTATCGTACTTGATACAGGAAAAAAAATTGTCCAGAGCGTGTGAATATTTGCACACAGATCGTGAGATCAACGATGAAACACGTAACAAATTGGCATTTTTAAATATGTCATCGCGTAAACGGAAATCAAAATCGAATCGTTTCGTTGATGAGAATTATGGCAACGAAATCAATTCGACCGGTTCATTTTTATCGGATTTATCAGTAACAAAGTCGGAAGAAGATTTTCTTGAAATGTCAAAACCATTCAAAAAACATCGTCCATCGGTGAATGCCCCAACCACACCATATGCTGAAAGTAAGCATGCACGGCGTAGTGCACGAAGAAGCATGGATTTGCGTAACAAGAGTAAGTGTAAATCATTCGAGTGCTTTTACATCGAATTTTGAACACCGATTTTTTTCTTTGGCGTAGAAAATGCTAGCATAGTCGAAGTGAGTGGATCAGATAAAATTGTTGCAACGACAAAAGTGTCGATTCCGCAGGGAGATGGACCAATTCAAGCCACATCAACTATTGAGACTCCGTCATTGTATCCAAAAATCGATACAACCGAACAGCAATATTCGAAATGTAAGAAAAAAGCACCCGACACTCCATTGTTTACACCAACACGAAATTCAATGAAGTTACAAGAAGATTATCCAATGCCGAGCGCTCCTCCACTACAAGAAGTGACCAACAATCCGAAATTGTTGTTAAATTTACAAGGTCGCCAACATGAATTCTCAAGCCGGATGGTATTACGCTCGGAAAATTGTGCATATTGTTTGAAAAAGTGAGTGACACACTGATTTTCTTTATATTTCCCTTAAAAATGCGTGTTTAACATATGTTTCGTATGAATTCTCTTTGAATATTAGATTCAGTTTTGGTACATCAGCTTTGAAATGCCGTTTGTGCAGCGTGTATCTTCATCAAGATTGTAAGATTCAATTTGCAATGGCTTGCGTTCCAAAAAGCCAAGGAACACCGGGATTTAAAAATGGCAAGCAAGGCTATATCTCGGAATATGTACCACTGAATGAAGGTCCAATGCTTCCGCCACTGGTCGTATACTGTATAAATGAGGTTTGTTTAATGAAAATCAATGATGAAAATTCACTCTAAACGCTGGTTATTATTGTGCCATAGGTTGAAACACGCGGTCTTTCAGAAGAAGGAATTTATCGTGTATCGGGCTCAGAGAAGGAAGTCAAAGCACTCAAAGAACGATTTTTACGCGGCAAAACACCACCAATATTGTCAGGCATCGACATACACGTCATTTGTGGTTGCATTAAAGACTTTTTGCGAAGTCTACGGGAGCCACTAATTCCAACTAGTCTATGGAAGAATTTCTCAAATGCTGTCCAAACAGTCGATGAGGCAACTGCTGTTCGTGAATTATTTGCTGCAATCAATCAATTACCACAGGCTAACCGAGATACATTGGCATTCTTAGTCATGCACTTGCAACGGTATGTATATTGTTTGTTGGTGTTTTGCCAAGACATGATGTTAATTTTATTCCTTAAAACAGTGTCGCAAGTTGCAAAGCCATCAAAATGCCGACTGAAAATTTGGCAAAAATTTTCGGACCAACTGTAGTGGGCTACTCGTCGGCTGATCCTGATCAACATGCCATTTTCACCGAGACAATGATTCAGAAGGATGTAAGTAATCAACGAACGACAACATCATGACACTTTGGTGGCAAAATATTGAAATCAATGCGTTTTTTACTTTAGGTGATGCTTCACTTATTAGAAATTCCAACGGATTATTGGAATCGTTTCATTTTGGTCGATACTACTGACGACGAAAGTCAAAAAGTTTCGGGATATTCATTCTTTGGTAAGTGTGATTCAAAACATCAATCCTAACAAAATGAATTATTTTGTCGCTTTTATCTTCCGTCTAGGTACACCAAATGCTCGGCCATTAAATGCCACCATGCTGCGTAAGGAGCGAAAATTCTTTGCCACACCGCCATACAATACGACACGCCGACATTAAAAGATTCCTTTTTGAAAGAGAGAACACAGCATCAAAATATACTTAATCAAAACAAACAAAAAACATATTTTCAGTATTTTCGTATCTATGTTGTAAATGCGCCAAGGCACCAACTCACAATTTTAATTTTTAAGTTTCTTTTGTTCGTGTTACAGTGACATCCTTATCACTTAAAGAAAGCCTGTGTTTTTTGTATCCGCCACGTTATATAGAAATAGTTCCGTTTTTTTTGTGAATTTTTTATCGTATTAAAGAGTTACATATTATTCCAGTCTCGAATTTATTCAAAAAACTGAAAAAAATCTAAACGGAATATTCGGCTGATATTAAACAAAAAAATTAGAGTTAAATATACACAAAAAATATATTTCGAATTTCATATTATTATATTAATCGACAAATATTAGAATAAGAATAATCACGGTTAAAATAACGGCCAACCAGAACAAAAACCAGATTTTCCACTGAAAACAAATGAAAATGGTTTCAAAATGTATACAAATAAATGCACTTATATTCGATTGATTAGTGGTACCTTCATTCGTTTGATTTTCATTTCACGTGCTTTTTCGAGTTTTGCTGCACCCTTATCAATATTGAGGGTGGCTTGTTGCGCAAAGTATTCAACTTGCGATATCAGAGGGCTCTAAAAACAACACCACCACCATTCATTGAGATGAAGAACATCGTTTGATATAAAATAAATTGTACCTGTTCGATGACCAAAGCGGAAATTCTTAGAAACATGTCGCGTACTTCGATCAATGATCTCTCCACCTTCTCCAATTCGGAATGCCGTACGAGCAACTCGCGTAATTTGTTACGCTCTGTTTCGGTTTGTTCAAGGAGCTTGAAAGTGAAAAAAACGATTATTCATTAAACGTTAGAGATTCATTGATAAATTATTCTCAAACAAACTCACATTGCCAACAAAAAATGAACCAGTGTTATTTGCAGCAATTAATGCTTCGGTTTCCTCTTCCGTAATATATGCATCAACTTTAATAAAACGTCAAAGATTCATTTCTGTAATTTGTTTAATCCAAAATGTTGCAAAATATAATTATACCAATTTTTGCTTGACGCTGAATTGTCTTCTTTACACGTTCTTCATACTCGGCTAAAAATTGTTCGTGGCGCTTCCAAACGCCAATAAAGTCCTCTCGAACCGAATAAAAATGTAATCGTTTCACTCGAGCAATCACACTGGTGTCCTCGGACTTTGGCAAATCAATTTCGTGTTCTTTCATGTGAGAATAGACCCGTTGACATAGAGACATATTTTCCAATCGCAGCTTCTCCATATTTTCCGGCAACGCTGCAATTTTAAACGGCACGGGCCGAGATTTGTAAGTATGATAACGTGAGTTAAACAAAATGTGTGTAACTCATAGGGATCTATTTGATTGATTAATTGAATAGGTTCGGTCATGACATTGCATATACTTTCGTTGCATCTCTCTCTTCTCGCGTTTCTTCTAATATGTATTTTTTGTAAGCACGCACAAAGTAAAACAAAGCAGTATCATTCCTTATCTCGACATTCAATCTCAGGAGTGCGAAAGAGAAGAAGGGAAAATATGTGCAATGATTCAACCGAATAAGTTATTTTGAATTTTTTTCATTCAAAAAAAGAGTGATTAACTGCTATATAAAGAGTGCAATATAAACATATTGAACAAACATGACTCACATTTTTGTGACGATGATTGAAATGTTTGAGACATTTCACGTATGTATCCTTTCATTGTTTCGATGTTTTCCCGAATTATTTGGAGCCATTGTCTGATTGTTGTGTACTTTGAGAGAAAAAAAACAGCACCGAAATGTGAATTTAAATTGTACCAAATTGAAATTCTTTCAACAATGGCCTGTGCCAGAATAAAAAAAACCATGAACTCACTTCACTGAGAATATTTTCAATTTGTAATTCCACTTTGTTGGCTTTAATATCGATAACTGTGTCTCTCAAGTTATTTTGTTGGCTATTGCACAACTGAAAAATGAAACGAACGATTTTATTTTATTTTCAGTATATTCACTCATTTTTTTTATTTTACCCTTTTCAATTCCTCCATTCGATCTTTAACCATGGTTTGTTCTTATTTCGCGGAAAGCGTTGTTGTTGCGGTTTTTCGTGCGAACAAGTTATATCATCTAATTTACACTGACGCTCCCATTCGTCTGAGTATTTTGGTAAAGACTAAGTCAAGATAAGTATAAAACGACCTTTCAATTTGGAACAAATACATTAAATGAACAAGTGATAAAGAAGAAGTGTCACATGGAATAAATTGAGTGAAATGTGTTTATAAGTTGGATAAGGTACTTGTGATGATTAATTGTACGAAATGTGCGAGACAATACATGCGCAATTCAGTTACTGTTTTACTATCTCATCGCTCCAGTCTGTAGACAAAAAAAATATAACAGAAAGAACGATAAGTGCAAATAGTACACGTTATTCACACTTTTGCGGTGCCGGTGTACGAGATATGTGTGTGTTTTTTTAATATATTTGTTATCTCATACGTATATACACAATTCCACATATACAACGATCAATACCGATCACAACTGGAATCGTTTGCAGTACAAAAAGTGTCGTTGCGCCCTCGCATTTTATAATAACAAACGTTAAGTGTGCAAATGATTTTGTTCATTTTGCTCACTTGTATTTCTCAAGTTGAAAGACTTTTTAACAATTGACGCTTTCGGCGCAATGTAGGTGGAATTTGTGCCGGCTGTGCATTTCTCACTTTTCTAATAGCGACTTTTTGTCCTCAATGTATTTTGTGATCGCAATGAATTGTGTGAACACTTAACGTTTTTTTTTATTACCAGTCGTATTTTACACTAACAAAATGACGGTTTTAAATCAGAATTTAATTTGTTTTAGTCTGACTTTTGCTCTTCTAGTGTATTCTTTAGCTGTTATAAGACTGTTGTATCAAAAAAATCACATCCGTCCAATAAGCTGAATTTTCAATGACCAGCAATACAATAAATTTTGTTATATACTCGTTTTAATTAGCATCAATTAAAACCAATAACCACAACGTCGCATGATCGTTTATGTATACAATACGAAAATGGATCGGCAGTTTGTGGTACGATGTATTTATTAGTCCATATTTATAAAACATTGTTATTCTTTTAATTCAGGTCATGCAACATTTCTTGAATATTTCGATGGATTACTGCTTCAGTTTTATCAGTCAAAACTTATATATTACTTAGAGAAGAGATAGGTATCTAATGAAATCTACCTACCTAAAAGTTACCTTTTTTCGTTTTATTTTTATATTTTTAAACAAACAACTATTTCAAACAATAAGTTTATTTTTCAGATATAGAACCATTCATTCATCCTTTGCGTTATATTTTCAGACAACCGAAATAAAAAAGAAGTCACTATGACTTTTTTACACTTTTTTAAGACGTTACATAAAATGTTGGATTTAGAAAATCGATACCCTGGGCAAAATTATGAGGATGGCCAAAAAAGAGGTCGATTTTCCGAAAAAAAAAATCCAGGTATACTTCGAAACAAAATGTTGTACGCTTACCTACACTTTCTCTACACTTAATTTAAACCATAAATTTTGGAAAAAAATTATGTAGCAAAATGATCAGTACACAGCCACTATGACGCTAGGAAAAAATATTTTTTTGTTGCATTTTTACTAAATATGAATTGGATCAATAATTTTTAATTGTTATTGCATTTTTAGAGGGAATTTCCTCTACTTTAATTCAATGTTTACTTGGTAATTTTACCTTTTAAATTTTTACGAAATTATAAGAAAAAAGCATTTTTTGGTGTTTTCATTGCTTTCTAAAGAAAAATCAATATAAAATTTTCAAATATTTTGAAAAAAAAAGAAAATAAAAAAAATCCCACCATTTAAAATAATTCTCGATATAAACAACAACACATTCAAAAATATGGCGCGTATAAAATGAGTGAAATATTCGTGACGTAAAGTTGGTACGCCACATGCATTCAACTCAAATGTGTTCAAAATCAAAGGTGCAATATGATGCGTGCAGTTAGAGTATTGGAGTAGGCTTGCTTTCGGTTAGAGTTGGATTGGTGAACGGATATATATCCAAAACAGAAATAATAGCCGTTCGTTTTGTTTATAGACGATGTGTTTTTTGTTTGAATTGAAATAAATCGAAAAAAGTTGATTCAAAAAAAAGTTTGAAAGAAATAACTTCAAATTTATTAAAAATATAGTATGAGACGCTCCGTGTATAGAATTCCAATGCATTGAATGATTAGTGTACATGTGGAAATAATCTAAAATTTTCTTAAAATTGAAAACCAAAAGAATTAATTCGATCCATTTTGGTAAATACGAAGTGAAAAAAATAATAATAATAAAAAAAGAATGGAAATATCGTCGATAGTAGCAAATTTTGACGAATTACAACGATGTCAAGATGTTTTGACAGATGGTACAGCCGAAATTGGTACGATTTGGGAACTATTTGTTTAATTTGGCTCTTTTTCACATAAAACACGTTTGACATAAAAGTTTATAATTCAAAAAAATAAATTTCAAATCCAGAATTTCGTCGTTTCCTTCACATCATGGGTGAAAGTCGTATGCAATGGCAAGAAACAATTGCCGAGGCGCAACGTTTACAAAAGGAGCTGGATCGATTACAAAGAAAATACGATGACTGTATACAAGAGCGATTGGATTTTGAAACGAAATTGTTCCATGCTCGTCGATTGCTTGAGGCCGAGAGCAAGGCAAAGCGCCAATTGGTAAGAAAATTTCGATTGAAGGGTTAAAGCAACCCTCTCTCAACTCAATGACAGATGCGAAAAGGAGCCGATAATAACAAACAATTTGGTACATTTTTCTAGGAAGACAAACTCTCAACCGTGTGCGATTTCTTGCATACGGACCGAGGGCTAAACAATAATGTTCGTGACACATTGGCATCGTTGAATATGTCACACAAACGAGGATCCAGATCAAACCGATACGAAGATCGATATTGCAATGAGATCAATTCAACTGGGTCGTTTTTGTCAGACTTATCGATGACTCAGTTCGATGATGATTTTCTTGAAACGACAAAACCATTTAAAAAGCATTGTCCATCAACGACAACAACAAACATTTCATTCGTAGAGTCGAAACAAAGGCGCCGCAGTGCCAGACGGAGCATGGATTTATACAGCAAAAGTAAGTGTGTTCCGCTAATCTGATCTCTTCAAATATTTAAACCGTCATTTTTCTGCAGAAAACACAAGTATATTTGATCTAGATGAACCAGATCAACTGATAGCCACGGCTACAATAACAATACCACAAGATAATGGCCCGATTGAGGCCGTTTCAAAAATTGAGGCCGTTCCAAATGCAGCGCTTTATGAAAAATTCCGAAAGATTGATACCGAAAATCAAGCAAGTGAAAATTATCCCGAGATTGTGACGACAACTCCAACGAAGCAATCAATTGGATCATCAACGTTATCCATTGCATCGAAGCTATCGATTGACTCAAAGAAAACATTTGATTTGGCGAAAGATTCGCCCGTGCCGAGTGCACCACCATTGGAAGAGATTACCAATAGAAATGAAAAGCTATTGCCAAACATACCAGCTCGCCAGCATGAATTCAATAGTCGTACCATTATACGGTCGGAATCATGCGTCTATTGTCTGAAAAAGTGTGTGATAATCATAATTTGTGTGTAAAACATTGAATGTAACGGAAGTATATTTTGAATTTTAGATTACGTTTCGGAACATCAGCTCTGAAATGCCGTATGTGTAGCATATATCTTCACACCGACTGTAAGGCACACTATACAATCGCTTGTGTTCCGAAAAGTCATGATAAACACGGAAAACACGGTCATATATCAGATTATGTTCCGGCTGAAAATCCGATGATACCGCCACTTATTGTGCATTGCATCAGCGAGGTTTGTTTCATATGAAAACTTTCATTGCACTGAATAAATAATGATAATAATTAAATATTTTGATAGGTGGAATCGCGGGGTCTGTCGGAAAAGGGTATTTATCGTAGCATACTTACTTAAAAATTACTATTCCATTACTCTACAATTTCTGATCCATTCCTTTGATTCTTTTTCCATTCTTGTTCCATTACCTATTGATTAATTTCAATATTTTTCATTCTTTTCTTCTGATCATGCCTAGGTATTTATCGTGTATCTGGTTCAGAAAAGGAAATCAAATTACTCAAAGAACGAATATTACGTGGAAAATCAACGCTGAATTTATCCACTGTTGACATTCACGTAATTTGCGGATGCATCAAAGACTTTTTACGTGGCTTACGAGAGCCGCTTATTCCATCGAATCTCTGGAAAAACTTTTCGAATGCCGTCCAATCAATCGAAGAGAAAAAGATTGAACGACAACTCTATAATGCTATTGACCTATTACCGCAAGCCAATCGCGATACATTGGCATATCTTATCCTACATTTGCAAAGGTTCGTATCTGTTAAAATGTTGAGAGAGGCAGAGATGGTTTTTTTAATCATGATTTTTGGATTTTTGTAGAGTTGCCAATTCAAAAACGGTGCAAATGCCAATCGAAAATTTGGCAAAAATTTTCGGTCCGACTGTATTGGGATATTCATGTTCAGACATTGATCACCATGCTATTTTATCAGAGACAATGGTACAAAAAGACGTAAGTAGTGTTTTGAGAAGTTCATGAAATTCCATTTGATTCGAATGAAAATAAACCAAATATATTGAAACCATTAGGTAATGGAAAACTTATTAAAAATTCCTGCCAATTTCTGGGCTCGTTTTATCAATGCCGTATCAACCAGAGCAGACAGTCAAAAAGCAGGAAAATACTCATTCTTCGGTTATTTTCTTTTCCTTTCCATTTCAATTGAGCTGTTTCGTTCACTCACTAAAGTATGCTATTCTTTTAATTTTAGGTACACCGAACGCTCGACTATTGAATAGCACGATACGTAAAGAGCGAAAAATCTTTACAACACCACCATATTCATCAAGACGTTGAAAATTTATTTTTAAATTGAAAATTCATAATTGACTTCTACTAAATTTATTAGTATTTATACCAAAAAAGTAGTTTATAATGTGTTTGTATTTAAAATTATTGAAAACAGTGAATAAATGCACAAATAATGAATAAATATATATTAAATTTTTCCAATTGTTATGTACTCAATGTTCAATTGAAGACGTTATACATAAATATTAAGTCGGGATCGCTAACTTATTGCAGAAAATGCACTTTAATGGTTACATAAAGAATTATAAAAGCGAATGGCATCAATCAACTGTTTCCGAAATTCCACGCAATTGAATCAATTGATGTTAATTTAATGATAGTGAATTGTTGTTGTTATTTCATTGCTATGCGAGCGACGATGAAAGTGAATTGAAACACAAATAATACACATCAGTGAATTTACTATTTCATTTTCATTAAATGCTTTTAATTTTATTCATTTATTGTTTTGCTACCACGTAGCAAGCAACCAAAGTATTTTTTTTTAAACTCCCTGATTGAATTAAGAGACATGAAAAAATGTTGTCTTATTGTCAATAAGTTATTGATAATAGAGTCTTTTGAGTCAAAATTCGAAAATTTTGTATGGGGTGAGACTTGGTGAAATTATATATTTTGGTAAGAAAGTTTTTGCATACCATTTGATAAATCCGATAAATTTTGAGTCAACAAAATGCAATAAATGTATGTATGAAAACTTCACGAGATTTGTATAAAAGGCACCAAAAAGGTTGCATAGCAACCGATGCGTTCATAGTTTGTGGACGATAAACAATGATCCCTTGAATATTCATGTGTGCTGTAACAGTTACTGAATAATATTCGAGCTGCATAACTTGTATTACTGTTTAAAACCCAAAAATGGACTGGAATAAAAGAAACATACAAATTACGTTTTATAAAGACTATATGAAATATTTATCAAAAGCACAACATAAATTGGACGAAGACGATTGTGAAAGATTACAAAAGCCATTGTTATTGTCACATTTTGAAAAATCAGCATTAGTGTCTGTGTTGAAAGAAACAATCTCGAAAATAGTTGTTGTAAATAGTGGTTCCGATGGAAAAATCGTTGAGCTACCGACTTCCAAGCCGCCGATGCACGTTCGATTCAACAAGCCAATTCTCGATAGATTTTATAACGAGGAAACATTGGAACCGCTTCGGGAGTGCTTCAAAGCAATGTCAATTAGTAAACTCGAATCCGATATTGAAGTCATTCGTTTTGCCTTGGAAATGTGTTGCAAAGACATAGAGAATGGTGCTTTTCGAAATTTTGCTGAATTTATTTTCAGTGAAAATCGTGAAGCATATGATGAATATAGTTTATTGAAAGCCTACTGTGAAAACATTGAAAAATTGGAAGAGTTACACAAAGAGCTTAAGCATAATCGTAAAAAAAATGAAGATCTCATTTTGAAGTTGGATGAAGATTTGTTCAATTTGAAAACGGAATGTGAGAACCGAGAAAAAACAAATCGCTTCGAAGCGAATATGGTGAAAAAATGGGAAAATGCTCGTCAAGAGCAAGTAGATGCAGTTTTTAACCATGAACTCAAAACTTTGTATCAGTCTCGTGATGATTATGAAGAGAAGACGGTATGACACTGGTGTTGATATTTTTTTTTTTTTTTTTCAGTCTTGAGTACTTTTTTTCATATTGTCGAGTAGTAGTGATATAAAATAATCATATCATGGTTTATATCTTTGCTAACCCATTAAGAAAATTCGTTTTTATTGTTGGATAGGAACGCGAGTTGGTCGTTATCAATGAAATTCTTGCATTTTATCGGGCAAAATGCACGAAATTGGAAGATTCAATCAAATCATGGCAACAAAGATACGAAACCGAACGAATAGAACTGGACGAACAAATAAAGCATACCGAAGATAACATTGAAGATGTTAAATCCAAATATGAATTGATTCGCCATCAATACGAAGAAAGAGCAAAATTTATTGAGGAGTATTACATTGAACAGAAACAATTAGAGGAAATCAGAAAAATGGAAGCAAGCAAACAAAAAGCAGCTACAAAAATTCAAGCTTGGTGGCGTGGAACAATGGTTCGCAAACAATTGGGACCATATCGACCGAAGAAAAAGAGCAAAAAACCAAAAGCCGCAAAAAAGAAATAAAAACATTTTTATTGTAAAATCAGCGTGACATACTTATATTAAATTAATAAAGAATTGACCCAAAATAATGGTGGATAATTGTAATTCTTCATCATTGGGGTGTGCCAGCTAAAATTAAAGCGTTTTTCACTTCCTCCTCATTCATAGTTTGAATCATGGTGATATTGTGTTTGTTTCGACGGTTGTGATCCAAAACGACTTGCCCCCGAGTATGTGCTCCTTGCAATTCAATTGTGGCATGGTATTGTCGTTTTGTGAGTATACATTTTTCGGGAAATAAAAATGCCGCTGTCAAATAAGCATCACACGGTGCGAAAGAATCACAGTCTTTATATGCAATTTCATCTATTTCATTGAACAATGCCACGTTCTTACATTTAACGTGTTCAAATGTTTTGAATCTCCATTCCTAAAAGGAAAAACAACTTATTAGCTTACTATTTCTAGTAGATATGCGTTAAAATTGATGACATTTTTCTTACTGTCGATATTAAGAGATTTTCTTCAAGACAACATTCCCAAGGAAGAATAATAATGGGACAGGTTACTGTTTCCAGTACGATATGGACAGCTTCTGGGTCAATGTAAAAATTGAATTCAGCACACGATGTTGTATTTCCAACTCCTTAAAGTATAGCCACATTTTTAAATCTATTAGCTATTCCACATAAACCACATTTGAGAACGACATCGAACTGACCTTGAAAATTTCCGCCCATTATGAAAATTTCACAAATTTTGTCTCTGATTTCTGGATAAGTTTTAACAGCCAATGCTATATTGGTTAATGGCGCGAGGCAAATAAGTGATATTTTGTGTGGATGCTTTGAATACAAGAAGAAAATTAATTGTATTTTGATATGGTTCTCAATTATGATAGATGAACTAACCTCTAATATCAAATCTCTGATGATTTCAACAGCATGTTTCGGTTGAACCAACGTTTTTACGTCACTGGGATAAACATTTGTATCCCAAAAATCAACGTCACAAAATCCATTTCCACCGTACCATGTTCCTCTCTTCAGCTCCCCTGGAATTAATGCCTCTGTTGCGCCTTTGTAAATTGGAATCTAAAAATCAATGGGTTTCAATCATTTCAATTTAACGTATAAAACAGATATTAACTTACGTCAGTGCGATCAAGGCCGTCCAAGATACGGTATGTGTTTTTAATCGAATTTTCAACCGTTGTATTGCCATTCACTATTGTAATTGCCAACACTTTTACATTTTTTAAATGTTTTTCTGCTTTCAGTAGCATTTGCAGCGCCCAGGCGTCGTCAGCACCCATATCTGTTTCAAATACAACATATTTTTCTGTTGTTTCCGTCGTCATTTTAACGTGATATTGACTTGAATGATTCACAAACACTGCATAAACCGCGATAGAATATTTGAGTTTACAAATAAGTTGTTCAACTACAGCTATAAATATAATGAAATAATCAGAGTTCTTATTTAACGGCAATGTATCGATAACTCCACAACTCCAACAAAACGTATGATTAAATTTGATGGGGCATATGCATATTGCACTCACATAAAAAAGAATAAGTAAGTTGTAAAAAATGAACACAAAAAAGATGTAAATGTGTGTATTATCTTTGGTGATTTGCCTCTTGATGTGTGTAATATATCAGTGGCTGTTCACCTTTTGCTTGGGACATTTTAAATGCCCTATATTATTTTGATCTTTGAGACAATACAGAGTGCCTGATATCTTTGTAAATGCTCAACTCTTTTTCTTTCGTCTGATACACGCTACATTTGTATTTAAAAATAACTTTCAAAAGACCTTTTTAAATATGAATCATCAATTAATTAGTCAAACAAGTGATTTTCTGAAGCTTTTTGTTCACAGATTACAGAATTTATTATATTTTCGAACTTTGCAAACAATAAAAAATTGTGTAGTGAAAATTCTCACATATGATACACTGAGTATTTCTTTAATCTGCCTTGTTTCGCAGATCGTATGAAACTAACTTACTGCTTATGACGTCTGGTTATATTGAGTTAATTCGATAATGAGCATGTTGATATGCGTTCTGACAAATTAAATAAAGCTCAAGCGTTGTATTATTTCACAGATTATAATCCCTTCTGGATTTTTGATAAAAATTTTGATATCGAATTTTGAAATTGTTATAGTGTCTTCATGTAATTTCTTTAAGTCTGATTCGATTTATTTTCGTATTTTGAATGCAAACATTTGGATGATAAAAATAGAACAATTTATATGATATAAACGAGTTAATAGCTCGAGTCAAAGTCGCCAAAGAATTCACAACAACAGTATAAAAAAATTATCATAAAATAGATTTTATTCGTTAGTTTACAATTTGTCAAAAAGTAAGATGACGTCACTGTCTCTTATAAGCTATTTGACGGTAAACAGAAGAGAATTTTTTATTTCATCTTCGTGCACAGTTTCAATGACGGTGACGTTGTATTCATTAATTTGTCTATGATCTAATATCATTTGTCCACGAGTATGAAGTCCTTGTAGTTCAATCGTTGCGTGGAACTGTTTTTTGCTTCGTATGCATTTTTCCGGAAATAGAAAGACTGCCGTCAAATATGCATCGCATGGCATAAAACAGTCACCGTCTTTGTATGCAATTTGATCAAATTTATTCATTAGTTCTATATTTTTGCAGTTGACGTTTTCCAAATTTTTGAATCTCCATTCCTGCGAAAATCGAACAATCGAGTGAATATTATCGAAATGGTTTTAAATCAGTTATAATCTCCGCACCTTCGATATAAAGAGACTATCTTCAAGGCAACATTCCCAAGGAAGAACAGTCATCGGACACTTAAGTGTAGCAAAAACAATGTGTACCGCTTCTGGATCCACGTAAAAATTGAATTCAGCGGATGATGTTGTGTTTCCTATTCCTGAAAGTACGTTCAAAATCGATTACAACAACAACATATAAGCATTGTGTTTTTCGCTTTCTAACCTTTAATATTGCCACCCATTATATAAATCTCAAAAATTTTGTCCCTGATCTCTGGATAAGTTTTGATGGCCAATGCTATATTGGTTAATGGCGCGAGGCAAATAAGTGATATTTTGTGTGGATGCTTTGAATACAAGAAGAAAATTAATTGTATTTTGATATGGTTCTCAATTATGACAGATGAACTAACCTCTAATATCAGATCTCTGATGATTTCAACAGCATGTTTCGGTTGAACCAACGTATTAACGTCACTGGGATAAACATTTGTATCCCAAAAATCAACGTCAGAAAAACCATTATTACCGTTGAACTTTACTATATTTAGTTCAACCGGAATTAGTGCTTCTGTCGCTCCTTTGTAAATTGGAATCTATAAAAAATGCTTTCAATAAATCGATCTCAATTGATTGATTGAAATAAATCGGCTTACATCGGTTCGATCTAGACCATCCAAAATTCGGTACGTGTTTTTTATTACATTTTCAACTGTTGTGTTTCCATGTGAAACTGTAATCGCAAGTATTTTTACGTTTTTTAAATGTGTTTCGGCTTTTAGCATCATTTGTAGGGCCCAAGCATCATCGGTGCCCATATCTGTATCAAATATTACGAGTTTTTCCATAACTTCAATTTATTTACACCTTTTCAGTAACGTGCGATTTCTATACTGAAAATATACAACAATAATTTGATATTTTAACTTAACTATTTTAATTATTTATTCATGCTTTGATTCTAAACCTAATTGTTAGTCACGTATCACGAAAATATATATTTTATGATGACATTTATTTTGATTAATATCAGTTTTTGCATAAGAAGAAGCAATCTCTCTATTCAGTTTCTATAAAAAAAATATACACTTTATTCTTTTTCCAATATTTTATGCCACTTGTTTTTTTTTACCTGTTTTAATGCCAACGTTTCAAACTAATGTAAGTGACAAATGATCTGTCACACCACTAATTGAATTTAATACGTTAGAGATCATAAATATGTTAACTAATAATAAATGTCATCTAATCTATATCAATAAGTTATGATACAAGTGGTCGTGAATTTCAATCATGAAAACTGTAAAAAAGTCTTAAAACATGTGCTCACGAAATGAAATAAAGGGAGAGATAAGCAAAAAAAAATATCCTTTAGAATTAGGTAAGGCAGTAGATCAAATTACAAGTTAACAGCTGGTTTTGTTGACAAACATAGGTCTTATCTGTTACCGTGAAAATACTTCATTTCATGGGCAAATTCACTAGATTTGGAACAAGATTTACATTTTCTAGAACAAACATTTGATAATTGATTGAAAATATGAATGTAATTATTTTCCTTTGTATATTTACGAATATATATGTCATGATCATACGGTATCATTGATTCATACCGATGTTTTTATTAAAATATTTTGTCTATATCAATTGAATGCATCGAAATAAATGCGCCTTACTCGTGAGTAACGATTTTTTTTATTTTTATTGTGATGGAAACGTTCTTCGTTCAATGTTCAGATGTTGTTTGTAAATTTTTGACTATTTTAAAATAGACCAGAGTCGTTTAGATTTTGGAAAAACAATAATTTCTTCTACTTCAAAGCCGAAAGAAATCACTCGAAAGCGTCGAAAAATGTAAACAATAAAGTTAAAATGGTTATTCGAATGTAACGAAAACGCACACTCACTTTGACTTATATCGATTCAATTTGGTTGAAATATGGCAACACTATCGCATCAATACGCACTGTCTTTGACGGCGATATGTTCCGAAAAGAGAATAAGAGTGGTTGTTTAGTATTTAATAAAAGTGACATTGAATTTGCGTTCGGCTCATGACATCCAATGTCAACGACACACAAAATATATAATTGGGTCAAATGAACAAATTTAAAGAGAATCTACCTACCAAAACTGGGACCGTGAAAATAATTTAAAAGAAAAAAAATTGTTTGACAATAGACATTTTAAATGAATATCCATACAAACATGGAGTAGTTCAATGTGTGTGCGTTTTGAGTTCGAACAAATTTTGATTGTAACATTTCATTCCAATTATAGCTACGTTCACTTTTAGTTTCGTTTCTCGATTTTATTTTCTTATGATTTTTTATTTGTTTGTGTTGGCCAGCCAGCCCAGTGGTTAACATCTATTATTATCGATACTTAACAAATAACTAATTGAGTGGATCGATTGAAGTGAACGTGTATGTTTGCTGAGCTATTTAATTTTGTTGCGGGCATCACTTTATTTTTATTTGTGATCCATTACCTTTGTTATATCGTTCAAACGTTATCGATAAATCCAAGCACTGCCGAGTCAACAAATAGTAGTGATTGCATCGCAACCGATAAACAACGTGAAAATTTTGCTTCAAAATCGACTCGGTCTATTGCAATGCAGTCAGAAGATGCAAAATATATCAAAAAGTAAGTGAAAGACATCTGGATGTTGTTTGTTTTCAAAATCTCTATTTTGCTAAAACGAAAATTTACATTTTCAGACGTTTGAAAGGCGGGAGTATTGAACCACATCCATCTGAAAATGCCATAATCATCAACTATACGCTAGAGGCAACCGTGTTCAATGAGCCTGGTGATGCGATGTTAGAAAAATCAAAGGTACATTGCAGTATTTACATTTCGCAATGATGTTGTTTTTTTCTAGTGTTTGTTTTCATTGGCACAAATTATCTTCGGTCTCGCAATGAGCCGTGCGTTAATTTGCAGTGGTCATACAGTATTCACACAGTATGTGCGCGCGTTGTAGTGTTTTGTGTATATTGCATACAGTGAAACATACATAGGTCGTAGTGGAACAGTTGTGACATTTGGCAAGAGTTGAGTGCAAGTGTTTTTTTATTGATTTTTCTCGCTCGTATCGTAGCAGTTCAGCAACTGTTCTACACTCAAACGCAGTCATTCTGTGCTGTATTGTGACTCATTTCACATCGAACCACAACAAATAATTTATTCATTTGGTTTTGTGAGCATATTTTTGTTAGAGTTGACAATAAAAACAAATTCTCAAGCAATTTATCCAAAAATATCCGTCAATAATAACGGCAATCCATTTTTTATGTGTTTTTTTTTTCAAATACAGAATTGTCAGCGTATATTACGATTGCCAACACTTAATTCACGTTGCGATCCAACTGCTTTGGCCAAAGAAATCGTTGAAAAATGTGACATTATCCATAAATCGCAGTTAGCTGAAGTTCAACAAATCATTTACTATTTAAAAAAACGCAGCGAAAGCGGTAAATTGACCAATTTCAGATGAGATATAATTTTGTATCCATTCACCATAATTGAGTGTATCGATTTTTTTTGTACATATGTGTGTATGTGTGTATTTTTGCAGACGGATTTGACGTTATGAACAAAAGTGCTGGTTCACTAAAGCAGTCACGCCTTAAATCAGCGTACGGTTCGGCTAACTCAATAAAAGATGCATCGCCCGCCGAACCAGAAAAAGCATCCATTCGAAAAATTGACGAATATGTCGATCTACTGTATGAAGACTTATCGGATCGAATTCGTGGATCAGCGTTAATTTTACAATTGGCACGAGTTCCGGATAACCTTGAGGAATTACAAAAAAATGGTGCGCAATTGCCACTCCCCTCAAGTTTACATTGTAATTAATTTTGTTTAATTTTTTTTGTCATTACAGAGGCTGTTTTAAGTGCATTGTCTCGCGTTTTACGTGAGGATTGGCGAAAAAGTCTGGATTTATCCACCAATATTGTTTTTACTTTCTTTTGTTTTTCCACTTACTCACAGTTTCACAATGTTATAACTCAATATAAGGTGAGTTTGTAACATGCAAACTTTTATATATATATTTTTAAACTCAAACAAGTTACGTCACTCTGTTATGTACGAAATAATTAAACATGCACGCTTTATTTTTCAGATTGGATCTTTGTGCATGGATGTAATTGACTGTGAATTGAAACGATACGACACAATGCAATCAGATTTGGAGAACTTCAAGAAATCTTTTGACAATTTGAATGCAGCTGCAAAAGACCAAAGTAAAAGTTTTGATGATTTGGATCTCGTCAACGAGGAGAAACCAAAAGAGGTAATACTATTTCGACAAAAAAAAATGTTCGAGTCATTTGATTTTATTCATTTTTTTTGTCAGATGGAACCACCACGTCGACGAATCCCAGAGTTGAAACAACGTCCAAAGTCAGGAAATTGGTCAAATCAATCGATAAGTATGACTTCTTCTCTACTCCGAAGTCATACTCTGAATAACAGTTACCATGATCGTCTATCCACGTCAATGTTGAGTCCAACAAGTGACAATGGCGACATTCAAAACGATCCGAAACGAAACAAAGACGAATTTGATCGACGTAATAAGCAGTTGCGTGTGTTTGCAAAAAAGCAGGAGCAATTGATTCGTGTTGCATTTTATTTATTATTAAATATCGCCGAGAATACAGCATTTGAGGAGAAAATGTGCCGTAAAAGTATAATTCGAATGTTGGTGAAAACATTGGATCGACAAAGTGTTGAATTGCTTATGCTGGTCGTTACATTTTTGAAAAAACTCTCCATCATTCGTGACAACAAAGACGAAATGAATCGAATGGATATTGTTACAAAATTTCCAAGGATATTACAAAGTACCGACACCGAATTACTGCATGTAACTCTTCGACTTATATTCAATTTGTCGTTTGATGCTTCGCTTCGATCGCAAATGATTCGAATTGGTCTGTTGCCGAAAATGGTGACCTTCTTGAGCGACGAAAAACACCATGAAATTTCTGCAAAAATCTTGTATCACTTTAGTGTGGACGATAAAGTTAAATCAATGTTTACATACACTGAAGCAGTTCCACTGGCCATTGATATGTTGCTTTTGAATTTGAATCCAAAAGTTGATATGGATTTGAGTGCATTGTGCATAAATCTAGCGCTGAATAAACGAAACGCGACACTAATGGTTGAAAATAATCGTTTGCACACAATAATGTCGCGTGCGTTCAAGTATCAAGATTCACTTTTGATGAAATTGGTTCGGAACATCTCCCAGCATGAATCTCTTCGTAGCCATTTTGTGGTAGGTTTTTTTTCATCAATAATCAATATTCTATGTTAGTTTTTCAAACAAGATGTCTAATGTTAACTTTTAAAATAGGATTTCGTCGGCGATTTGGCTCAAATGCTGACAATATGCGAAGAACAAAAGTTCACAATTGAATGCCTGGGCATTTTGGGCAATTTATCGTTGCCTGATTTGGATTATTCTGCCATCATTCAAAACTTTGATCTCATTCAATGGATAAAAAAAGTTCTCACTCCGGGCAACAAGACTGATGATCTTGTATTGGACACAGTTGTATTTTTGGGCACATGTGCTTGCGATGAAGCGTGTGCAATGTTACTTTGTCGATCCGATATTGCTTTGGCTTTGATCGAACTATTGAAGGCCAAACAAGAGGATGACGAAATGGTGCTTCAAATTATTTTCGTCTTTCAACAAATTCTTCGCAATGAAAGTACACGAGACTATATGATTAAAGAGACCCAAGCGCCAGCCTATTTGATTGATTTGATGCACGATACAAATCCAGAGATACGTAAAGTTTGCGATTACTGTTTAGATGTGATCGCGGCCACCAATTCAGAATGGGCAACTCGCATCAAATTGGAGAAGTTCCGTAATTACAATTCTCAGTGGCTTGAAATGGTGCAACAGCATCAAGAAGAAAGTGATATGGATACATTCTACGATCCAATGGACGCTGACGATGACAATGATTTGCCAGCCTACTTGCCCGCAGACTTCATTTACCAAGCGCAACAACGTGCACAATCTGATGATGCCACGTCTACCAATTCTTCGGCAAATTTTATCAACAGTCGACCTGTTAGTCGGTAAGTTCTTTTTTTGCCGATTTGAATGGCGGCGAAAATGTTGATTTTTTCAAATAAAAAACATTAAATTAATTGAATATTTTCGATGCAATATAGGTACAGCAGAGATTTTGATGATTATGATCCGATGGATTCGAGCACAAAAAGCCGTGATGAAATAGACAAACCCGAATTGATTACATCGAAAAATATTCGAGCTGATTCGGGTGATGTTGAAGTACTTACGGAATTGGAATAGACATGAATTTTCTATATACGCGCAATCGAATTTGGAACAGTAAAGTTACCATTCACTCAATACAGTACACGTGAGGAACGTTTTTTTAATAAAGAAAAAAAAAATCTAAAAATTGCTTTTGAAAAGATAGAAGCGTACAACTTGCTTACATAGTGCA
Organism: Contarinia nasturtii; assembly: GCF_009176525.2. NCBI lineage: Eukaryota > Metazoa > Arthropoda > Insecta > Diptera > Cecidomyiidae > Contarinia > Contarinia nasturtii. Next base: position 4,567,893 of record NW_022198383.1, on the reverse strand, counting down.
TTCCAAAATAATTAATTGTACAACAGACATTATTGTATTTAACAATCAAATCAATTTACTATTTATTTTCATTTTTTCTTCGAAATTTGATTGTGTTTTATTTATTTTAATTCCAAGTTATGTGGTAATTTCACAATTGCAATAGACTTTTAAGTTCTAATTTTCGTTTGAACCTTGATGGTTTTATTTCTAGTCTTTCACTTTATGTGATATTTATCTAAAACAATGTTTTTTTTTAAAGAAAACTTCTGTTATTTTAATTTTAAGCTAGCATTTCAATGGTTTAATTTGACACATTTTTTCTGGAATTTGTATACAATATTCAATAAAACGCTATTCGATTCTTATAAACTAAAAATGGTGTTTTTTTCTTCTTCTTTTTTTAAATTGAGATTTATTTGAGATCATGATCATCAGTGTCCGGTATTTCGGCCAATGCTTTTCCCAAACTGTCGTTAATTCTCGTTTGAATATCATCAGCCATCAAACCAATGGTTTCATCCAATTTTGCCAAATTCATTTTTTTCGTCTCAAATTGTTTTTGGTATGTTTCCAGTTTTTCGATGTCATCGAGAAATTTTTCAAATTTGTCCCACCATTCTTCCAATTGTTGTTCACTCCCCGACTCCTTGCGATCGCGTTTCGTGATTTTCGTTGAATCCAAAACACTTTTAGAAGCGTCAAATGTTGAAAGTTCCCCCAAAAAATTGCTGTCTTTTCGACGTGTTCGATTCATGTGATTCGTGTTAAATGTTTCCAAATCCTCTAAAATCTCGGTCTTTGTCGGTGGTTTTGGTGGATTACCATCCAACTTTGATTTTCTTCGGAACATTTTCGATTTATTTTGAAGATTTACCAAACAAATTTAAGAAAGTTGAGTTTTTCAAAACAAACACACACAAATTTTGTAATATTGTTCAAGTTTTATTTTGACAATTATTGATGATGTTGACAGTTTTCAGAAACGTCACTTACTGAACGTTTATAAGGGAAAAAACACTCATTTCTCAAATTGAGTGAAAATTTCAAATGGAGAAAATTATTAATAACGTTTTTCTTCACTGCAAGAACATTATTTTCTAATAATAACTTTTTTTTTTGGTGTAATAACTCAACAAATCAAATATTAAACAACAAAAAAACAACAATAAATAAATAAATGTTAACTTAAAATTGATAACAACAAATTATTCAATCATATGAATTTAGTTTTCTTCGCTGGTTTTGAATATTTTATGCAACTTCTTGATACTTTCCTTTGCACGATTGGTTAGGTAGCCATCTACATGCCCGGCAATTGTTACTCCATGCATAATTTTCTCGAGAGTTTTGCTAAACTTTTCTGCTTTTTCGGCACTGCTCATTGCTCGATACCGTTCAAGGAGTCTCGGCCGTTTGGTTGTCGTTGTCTCTGCTAACGAGTCGAATGGTTTTGGTGTCACAAAAATGTCTTCTTCTTTAGTTGCACGTTTGGCGTGCTTTTTACTACGTGTACCCGGTGCACGGAACATTTGTGCGAGAGGAACCAATGGACCTGCTATAAGGCCAGGTCTGAGAGGAACTGATTGTGGCAAAGCTGGTATTTGCGGTAGTTGTGGTAGTGCTGGCAATTGTGGTAATTGAGCTTCGGCCTGACGTGCACTATCATTTACACCTAACAGAATTCGACTGAGCAATGGATGACCTTGATTCTGTAGAAGTCTCATAAGATTGGTTCTGGCATTTTCAAGGGGATCGGCGCTTTGTTGTGGTGCAATTGGCATTGCTGAATTCGCTCCTGACGATGAATCGGCTGCACCTGAAGATGATGCTTGGCCAGCAGCTCCTTGGTTTATTTGGGATACTGCCTGATTAATTCTAGCCGCAATTCGTTGACCCAAAGCTGATTGTCCTGCTGCCGAATTTGCTCCTTGCGAAGAAGATGCATCACTTGAAAAATCGGCCATTCCGGAAGATGATGCTTGGTCTG
>NW_022198383.1:4478205-4565914 GCF_009176525.2 Contarinia nasturtii | reverse complement strand
TGCATCACTTGAAAAATCGGCCATTCCGGAAGATGATGCTTGGTCTGTTGTTTGTGAGGCTGCCTGTCCTTGATTGAATCTTGCTATTGCTTGCGCTATACGTTGACCAAAAGCCTGTTGTCCTACTGCCGAATTTGCTCCTTGCGAAGACGATGCATCACTTGCAAAATCGGCTGTTCCGGAAGATGATGCTTGGTCTGTTGTTTGTGAGGCTGCCTGTCCTTGGTTGAATCTTGCCATTGCTTGGGCCAAACGTTGACCGAAAGCCTGTTGTCCTGCTGCCGAATTTGCTCCTTGCGAAGACGACGCATCGTTTGCCAAATCAGCTGTTCCTGAAGATAATTATGAAATTTTAAGGTTTTTGAGCGTAAATTGACACAACGTATCGTTGTACGATATATTTATTAAAAATTGACAAAAAGCTGTAAACTTAAAACTGTTTTTTATTTTAATTTACCTGAAGATGATGCCTGGTCCATTTGTGAGGCTCCCTGTGCTTGAGACACTACTTGGTTGAATCTTGCCATAGCTTGCGCTAAACGTTGACTGAAGGCCTGTTGTCCTGCTGCCGAATTATCGGCTGTTCCTGAAGATGATGCATCATTTGCAACATCGGCTTGGAATCTTGCAGCCGCGGCAGCGATTCTCTGGGCGAATTTCTGCGCTCCCGTTGCAGAATTAGATCCTGACGATGAATCGGCTGCGCCTGAAGATGATGCTTGGCCAGCAGCTCCTTGGTTTATTTGGGATACTGCCTGATTAATTCTCGCCACAATTCGTTGACCAAGAGCTGGTTGTCCTGATGCATCATTTCTAATATCACTGCTTGCTGAAGATGAAGAAGAGGATGGGGCTTGACCAAAACGTGATGCTGCTTGCGCAATTCGTGATTGGGCTTGCGCTACTCGAGAGCTGAAATTACGAGCACTAGACTTGAACCCAGATGCACCAGCACTCGAAGATGAAGCAGAGGAGGAAGAGGAAGCGCCACTGGATTGTGCACTATCAGAGCCTTGTAATTGAGCATTAGCATCGGCATCGGCATCGCTGGAGTCACTTGGATCGGTTAAGTCGCTTGCATTCTCTGCACTTTGTTGTGAAATAGAAGCTCCAACTTGTGGTTCTTTTTGCGAATTTGTTTGTTCTTCAGTTGCTATTTGAAATCGGAAGATATATTATAAATACAAATATTAGAGAAAATTATCTATAAATAATATAATTAGTGTTGAATTTGCACATTTACCGGATTGAGAATTATCGTTGGAATCTTCACTCTTTGTTTTTTCTGTGACTGTTTCCAAAGCCGATCCCAAAACAGCATCTTCTCCATTTTCTGCATCACTCGTTTCAATACCACTGCTTAATACTGCTCCAACCGTTACATCTGTACTATTCGATTTCTTATCGTCCGCTATAAAACCACAAAAAAAAATGCAAATTGTAAATGTAAAAAAAAATGAATTTAACTTTGAATAAGTACTCACTTTCGTTCTTTTTTGTCGATGGATTTTCAGTTTGATTCTCAGTTGCCTTTGAGCTTTCAGTAGTTGTTGCCTGACTGTCAGCTTGTTTGTTGTCTAATGTGGCCGAAATGGTTTCACTTTCAGGTTTTTTTGTTGTTGCCGCTTCATTTGCTTTGGATGCATCACTTGGCGTATCTTCGCGTTTGACAAGTTCACGTTGTTTTAACGTCACCTCCATTTTTGCCAATTTATTCAACATGCGACGTTTTGAAGCGTGCTTAAGCCGTTCAGCCAAAGTCAACTCATTTAGAGGCTTTTCAGTCATTTCGATGGTAAATGGAAGTTGCGTCGTCCAGAAATTATCTTCTTCATCGCCAAGAATATTATCTATTTGAAAATCAACATCTGTTGGGTCACGCACCAATAAAATATCATCGACTTCAACAAAATCCTTTGCCAAATCTTTGGCGTCACTGTTTTTAATGGTCGATATAATTTGGTCGTCTGTCTTATTCTCCGGCTTTACTTCAATATTCTTCGATATTTTCTCACTCAATTCTTTCTTTGGGAATAAAATTTTCATAATATTCGTTTTTTCTGAATCTTTCGGAATGACTTTGTAGCCCTTCAATTTGACCAGTGTTGAATCGTCCATACCAAGCAACTTTTTGTCTTTCAATTTATTTGAATCAACGATGACTACAAAGTAAAGGCCACAAATGAAGAATTGATTCAAATGATCGAATAAAAAAAAATCACGATATTCATACCATTGTGGGAAGGTACAACACTGATGTTGTCTGTAGATGATTTCTCCAATTGGGCTTTTCCAACAGGCAAAGTCTCTGATTGCGGAGGTATTGGTGTTGTTGCAGCATCAGACCACGAAAAAAGCTTACAAAAAGAATTAAATAAAAAAAAATTTTTAATTTTTTTTTAAATTCACTCTTGGTTTAACACAAAAGAAAAACACACGCACCACTAACACCACGATTTTTACACTGAACGACAACTGTGCCATAATAAACAATCAGTGGTAGAAAAAAATCACAAATTTCACTTTTCAGATTTTGTAGAAGTTATCTGGTTGACGTCTTGCTACTGAATGATAGAAAATTGAAGTGGTGTGGAGTATATCATAGCGCAATAAAGCGTTCAGTCAGCTGATTCGTTAAACATTGAACGGCTTGCAGAGTCAGTACGTTTACGATTTTTCGTCTCGAAAATATAAACAGTGAGAAGGTTTTGTCTTCCGTATTACATTTCGTCCAAAATGCTGACGAAGAAGGCTGTTTATATTTGCATATTTTACACATTCCATGTTTCGTGAACTTGTACTTGTTTCAAGACATTTGATAATTGCAATTGAACAAAAATGAAGTCATTCATCAAAATATTTGTTGATAATTCATGTAATCAAGCACAGAGAGAGAGAGAAAAAGAGAGAAATGTTCACATTCACGGCACCACAATAAAATCAAAATGCATACATTGCAATTGCAGACCATTTGAAGATTTTTTTACCTTTTGACAAAGCTCATACTACCTGTTTACTCAAAACCTTAATGTCTCTTTTGCCGTCTATCTTCTTTCCAAAAAGTATCATATTCATTCACAACTGCTTACCTTAGCAATTTCGATTTTCGTTTCAAGAATAGGAACTCACCAATGAAAATGATAAAATGCGAAGCTGTAAAGTCCCTTTCAACCAAAAGAATTCAAGTCTAAGATTTTGTTTTTCTTTCTCGTCATTTATTAAAAACGAATTTTAACTCATGTATTCACGAGTCTCTAATGAAATTTTTACAGAAACATAATTTTTGACTTAATAACGAATAAATATTGCTGTTAAACTAATGCTGTTATTGAAGAACGAATATTGCTGTTAAGATAATTAGCTTATTCTGATATTGGAGGTGGAACGACTACAACTTGAACTACAAGGAGTCCGAAAGCACGGGCTATTGAAATCATTGCTTTTTCGTTAAACATTGATTTATATGCGCTGAGATTTGGATGTCTGTTGATCTCAGGTATCTCACGACTCTTTCGTTTGGTGCTTTTATCGTCGATGACCTCAGTTGCTTCTTGTCCAATTGCAAGTGTATTGAATTCTTCCGGTTTCTCTGTGATGAAAAAGATAGTACCCGCATTTGATTCGAAGTAGATTATTTGATTTGGTTCGTTTTGAATATTTGATCCACTGTACGTTCTTTGTTTCGAGAAATAGGTTCCTTCATCTCTTGCGATCGTTGTTTTTTCTGTTTCTTTAGGGGTCACGCTTCGCTCATGAAAAAAATTCGAAGGATCCGATGTCACTTTAGACAGAATCTCTTTGTTATTGGAAATGGGAAGCATCGCAATATCACAAACAAAAAGCTGTAATAAAACCTGTGAGGAAAAAAACCATATCGATATAAATTTTGATCAACAAACACTTTACACTCAAATTACCGTTGCAATTATAATGGAAATAGCCATAGTGAACAAAAAATATAGTTGTTTTCTCTTAAAAGCAACAAAATCTCGATGAAAACTAACCTTTTTCTTCAGAATAATCCAGTATTTATGCACATTTTACTGAAAAGTTCAAGTCTGATGCATGCACAAGCAGAGATCCATAAGTGTTTTTGTCTAAGTCACAAGCTGATTCAACAAGGTTTTTTTGAAAGAAAAAAAAATCGCACGGCAAGCTAAAAAAAGGAAAAGCAATTTGATTATTTTGGAAGAGAATTCACATGCAAAAGAAAACGCAAATGGAATTTTTTTTGTTCCATAAACAATTCTGACTTCCATTTTGATCGTAGAAAAGAAGTGCATACACTGCAAATCGCGAGAGAGAGAAAGAAACAACAATTTGAGCGTAATTTCGTATAAAAAAGATCTAGTTTCTGTTAGTATGGCAAAGAGATTTCAGATTTCCAATAAATTTTCTGGAAAAAAAGAGCAAGTGGTGCTTCGAGCTTACCTTATGGAACATTTTTTCACAAAAAATAAAGAGATTTATTTCATTAAAATTTCATACGACTTCTTTTCATGTTTATTGAACACTTAAAAACACTCTCATGGCTTTGATATTCCAATACAGAAAATCAATAATTGACTTAAGATTAAACTACTCAAGAATAAATAACAATAGCTTAACCTACGATTAGCGGAACTAACATTAAAGTTTTTCCAAGTAATCCAAAAGCACGAGCTAAACCAATCATATTTTCATTTTCTTCATTGGAACTGGATATGATGACGCCTTCATCGATCTCTGTGCTCGTTCGTTTGTGATTTTCAACGTCAATATCGATGCTTTCGGTCGCACTTTTTCCAATTGCAAGTGTATGGAAATTGTCCGGTTTTTCGGCGGTGACGGAGATCGTTGACGTAGTTGATTCAAAATTTGTTCCGTGGCTCGGTTCGGTCTGCGCAATTGATCCGCTGAGCGTTCTTAGTTTCGAAAAAAAAGATCCACTATCTCCCGTTGTCTTCTCTGCTGCAATTCCTACTGTAGCGCTGCTTTTCGCACGAAAAAATGTTGAAGGTTCCGATGTTACTTCAGGTAAAATCTCATCGTTACTGGAAACAGGAAGTGTTGCGATCTCACATACAAAAAATTGTAATAAAACCTGGAAAATTTAAAAAAAATCGCCGTTGATTTAATAAATTTCGTTCAAAAGTCACTTTACCTACAAATTACCGCTCCAATAATAACGCAAATAGCCATGGTGAAAGAAATTCGATTGTTATCTCTCAAAAGCAACAAAATCTCGATGAAAACTAACCTTTGTCTTCACAATAATCGACTATTTATGCACATTTTTCTGAAAAATTCAAAGTCGATGAATTTGCAAGCCAGAAAGTTTGACGATTAACTGAATCAACTGAATCAACTGAATGAACGCTGAATCGACAAGACCTTTAAAAAAATCGCATGAAAAGCTAAATAGCAATGGCAAGGCATTTTTCTGAATACAGCACTCTTTCAATTTTCATCATACTTTACACTTTATTGCGAATGTTTATAAGTAAAGTCTTTTCAATGAGGTTCTTTTTTTTCATGGATGTACGGACTACTTTTTGAACGGATCTTATTTGAAATATGGTTCATCATCTATTTCAATTCCATCGAAATGCTTTTAAGTAGAAGAGAGCTATTCCACACGTTGTGGAATAATGAAAAGAGCATATGACACAAAGGAAATACAAACCATACAAAAATGCAGCAGCAATTTACGGCAGATTTTGTTGAAATGATAGCTAGATAAGCAATTATATACTCACCATTGCTTCATATTTCTTACCCTATTTTTCTTTAAAAATTCCACACAAATTCGATTTAAAAGTTTGGTGTGTGCACCTTCTTCCAAAATATTTTCCAAACCTAAATCAATGCATTTTAAAATAACTGTCGTTAAAATCGAAACAAACCCATTTCACATTTGATTGTGAGTTTTTTTTTTCGCATAAAAAAAATATTTGCGGACAATGACAATTTTTTGAAGTGAAACGCTTTTCAACGTGACTGCAGTCACCATTAAGTGAAACAAACAACAAAACACCCAAAAGAAATTAAAAAAAAAAATATTTTACACGTGCAGAAAATTGTGTAATTTGAATATAGTTTATTGAGAAAAAACTGAAAATTACAAAGTTTTTTTATTTCACAATTGCACTTCACATATATTGAAACTTAGACAAAAAAAAAATTTGTTCGTTATTCTGACAATGCAGAACTTCTAAACACCATGCTTTGATAACTTGGATTATTCGAATTTCTTGAATATGGATAACTTGGCGCATATGGATCCCGTCGTACATATAAATGACTTGGCACATATGGATAACGCGGTGCATATGAATAGCCTCTCGAATATGGATAACTTGGCTCATATAGATAATTTGAAATAGGCGAATAACTTGGTTTTGGAGAATAAGTTTTGTCATCATTGTTCGAGCGCCAAGTTAATGGGAAACGATTGTATGCAACTAATCGATTATTATGTGGTGTATGTGAATTTCCGCAACTGCAAGATGGTGGTATATATGGTCTGATAGATGATGGGGGATAGCGATAATAGATGTATTGCGGCGATGGCGATGGTGGTAGCTCCATGGGTAGCTCATAGCAAGTCATTCCGATTTTTTGTATTTTAGTTGGTGGTGCAGGTGTAGATTCTTCTTTTTTGTCGGTTTCTTTGTTGCTTTTCACTTGATCTGGTTGTGCTTGAGCTGGGGCTGGTGTTTTTTCGGTCGTATTAGATTCGGTTGAATTATCCGTTGCTTCGTTTGATTGGCTGGATTCACTTGTCTCCTTTATGAGAGCGTCAACAGCTTTTTCCAGATGTTCAATTTCACGGGAAATTTGGTTTGTCTCAATATCGGGGGTAGGTAATCCAAAAACCCCAACACAAATGTAAATTGAAATCTGCGAAAAATAACGAAAATATTCAATTTTGATTATTACATTAAAAAAAGAAATGGTTGAAACATTTATAAAACATCAAAGTCATTTGAAAAAAGAAACCAAATACTGTAAAATATTTTTCTGCGTTAAGTACTAACCATGTAAAATAGCCAGCGAGACATTTTGTATGAATTTTCTGTGATCCTAATTGCTTCAAGTTGCACTTATGACTGACTGAAATTATACAAAAATCGATATTATTATTTATTCGCAATAAAGCAAAATAGCGAAATAAAATATGCGCACTAATGCACTTATTTTCATTTCAAAACATCGAACAATTTTGAAATTTGCAAACGCACCAATGATTTGCTGAGTACGCACATATGTTCATGCCACGAACTACACTTTCTTCGATAAAAAAAAACCAATTGAATGAACTCTTCCTTCACATTTTGTGTTCATTTTGAGAAACAATGAACAGTAAAAACAAATTGTCATCTACACTCGACTTTACGCATTACTTCACAAATATCAACGTGCTCTGAAGCTATTGGTTGGAAGCCACTTCGAGTCTAGCTAACGCCGGAATGGCTTGGGCGTGTTAATTGTCATGCATTGCCTAAATGTTTTTTTTTGCAACTTACCGACATCCGCCTTCGAAAAGTGTATCGAAAAAAAAACTTAAATGTTATTCTCTTCCATATTATTTTATTGGTTTATTGATAAATGTTTGGTAGTACAATCGGTTAAAATGATGTTGGCATACATTTCATATGTATAATGTTTATTGTGTGTAAGTTTTACGGATGTTATTATTTTCATTAAGATATGCTTGGATTAAAATTCTAATATATTTAATTGTTGTGAATTTCATTTCTTTTTATCTTTTTATTTTGTTTCGTCGAAATACTGAAAAATGAATGATTTTTTTAAAAACAGGAACAAAGGGTTTATCAAACATTTTGAAATTAATAGAAAAAGTTGTCTTAATATTCGTTGTGCACATGTTCATTGCGTTTTATCTGGTAAAACTCTAGTTAATTCTAAAAGTGAACAAATTTATGTAAAAAGAACAGTTCAAAAAATTATATCGAAAATTCTCTGTTTTAGTTGAAATTTTTAAAGGAATTTTGAAAAACAAAATGTCTTTTCAATCATGTCTTCTTCATACTTAATACCAAGTAAATTTAAATAAAAATTCAGGAACTAAAATGCGTTCAAATGGACCATTTACCACTGTGTTCCATTCCTAAATCATAAATTCCAATCACATGCTCAACAATTTTCGCCACTTGCCGGAATAGAAAAAAAACATGATTTTCTTTCATTTGAATGGGTAAATAAAAATGGTATTTTATCAATTTATTCTGGTAGATTATGTGATCACATTTTCTACCATATTTACACTCTAATATTCATTTGGACACATAATAAGTACGGTGTTGGTGCATATTCGATTCATAAGTGAAGATATGTTGTGTTACTGTTTTGTGAAATCGTTGAAGCTGATAAATAATAAATCATATGAATGCGTGCAATAAAAACTCAATCTTACTTGGTTAGTAGTGCGACTCATACCGGAAAAATCTCATGTGCAATCTGTTTAGAATCCATTCACTCAAAAGATGATGATGACTAGTTTATTAGTGGATTTAATTAGGAAAAGCTATGGTCTCATTTGGCATCTTTTAAAAAGGACATGTTTGAGGAACTGCATATATGGTTTAGTTTTTTTTCTTCACATTCTCCTTCAATTAATTTGCAAAGGTCTGTCTAGTCTTTGTCAGTTTCAAAAAAAGGAGGAAGTCGAGACTTGATTAAACCAAGAATGTCAATCTTTACATGAATTTCGTTCGCCAATTCGTTCTAATGTGCAATCTTATACATTTACTACCGTAAAACAATATCTTACAAAAATAATTAGGCCAATCTTCATTAAGATGCTCTCACGAAGCAAAAAAGCTGCTTCGCGTACAAATCATACAATTATGATGGTTCATCAGGTCAGAATAGTATTCATATTCTTTTTTGTGGTTGTGGTTGTTGTTGTTTTTGTCATCTCTACAACACTGAATTGCTATAACTTGCGACATTGATTTTATCTAAATTAAATATGCGATAAATTCATGCTAAAATATCATATTTGTTTTTTTTTTGTTTCTTTTAAATTTTGGTGTAAATACATTTCTTTTACTTAAATTATATATCAATCAATTCCGTTGCCAATTAGAAATGAGTCTTATGCTAAAAATCGAATAAAAATCGATTCCAATGAAAATAAAATCAGCTGAAAATAAAATCGGTGGGGTAAAAAAAAACAAACAATTTGCACATAAAAATGATAATAATTATTATTTAACGTGTTCATTTGGCATATGCATCCAATCCTAAACGAAAATTACACTTACAAATTGCAAATTAAATACAAAAAAAATGTTTGTTTATAAAATGATTTAAATTACGTTAAAAAAAAAATTATTTCAACTAAAATATAAATACTTTTTATACAACATTTAAAATCATACAAAAAACACGATTAAATTAATACAAAATAAAAATGGTTACAATGTAAATAAATATGAAACTGTACATCATCGTTACTAAAATAGTTTCGTCTAAAAATAGCTTTGAATTTTATGGACAGTTTTTGTTGTTGCCGATTGTATAATTTCACACAATGAAATGTGCTGTTTTGTTTCAAAAGAAAATTGAATTCGACTAAAAAGCATTTTATTCGAACTTATTGACCTAATCTCAATTTTGGTTTGTAGTTCATTTTCACTTTTGGTTAACTTTTTCTTCATTTTCTTTTTTAAAAAAAATCTTTAAATCGAAACTTAATTGCAATTAAATTGCATTTTGAGCCAAACATCCGCTTTGCTTCCACATTCCATTGTCTTTTCAATTTTATACAAATGTGAACTCTCTCACTTTTTAAACTAAAAGTTTAACCAATTTTCTTTTCTTTTTTTTTTAAATTATAACTTCTAGGTTTTGGTATTGTTTTCTAAATCCATTTTGTTTTTAATTATTCAAACTACACACAATATAATAAATGGACTAGAGGCTATTCTTTTTTGTTTATTTTTCATGTGATTAATGTTAATTTTTCATTGACAATTTAAAAAAAAAAACTGAAAATCTTTTTTTCTTCAAATAGTTGAATTTGGAATGGTGTGCATCAAAGTATATTTTTGGCGCACATAAAATGTTGGTGATTTCATGACCAAAGCCATTTCTTGTATCACTTTTTTTTAGTTACAAATTTCGTAAAAACATAAATTGTTTCACTAAAACAATGGATACAATACAAAAACATTCATGCACTGATGATTTTAAAATAAACCAAAATCATGCCATTGTGTTGTTCTCTTATGTCTGCATGCAAATCCATCCGTCTAACGATTCAACATTTCTTTTATGCGAGTATAAATACAATTATAGCGCAAAGCTTTATAGCTCTTGCCTAAATCCGTGTCGAATTTGACACTTTGTTAAGTAAAATTCCGAACGTAATCTCTTTCTTTTCTCTCAGCAAAAAAAGATACGTTAACATTCAAAGTTTCGCAATTGATTTAAGTAGATGGTTGCGAAATTGGTTTCCGTGTAACACGAGGTTTGATTGTCTCTGATATTTGCCACATTGCATCTTCATCCAAATAATTTTCAAAGTTATCGAAAAATTCGATAATTTTTGAAATTTTCTTGAATGGATACGAACTACTGAAAAATAGAGCGATTGAAAGTGAACATTAAAAAAAATGTCTTTAAACTGTAATTCTTGCAAAAACTAACCACTTTTTGAACCGCTTCATGTTGACAACGATGTTATGTTGTTGCCAACGCTTTGAGAAATTGATAGTGGCGGGACTTAGGTAGTCTGGATTGCCAATGTGCACAAATGTTAAATCTTGTAAAACCAAACCACTGTAAAAAAATAAGAATGTCATTAGCATCACAGTAAGTATTCAATAGTCACAGCGAACTCACATATATGGAATACACGGTGGGTTTGTTTCGGCCAATGCTTGCCGATAAGCTCGAAAACTTGAGCTACTGTCTATTAAAGCACAGTACTCTTTCAGTCCTTCCGTTATTGTTTTATGCCATTCCAATCTAAAAATGAACATTAAAAATCATTCAATGATACCGTCAATCAATGTCATTGCTTCAGAAATTTTACCTTCGAATTGGGGCTGAATCCAGTGCCGATAGCAAAGCCAAGTATGAATTATAATTGTTGATCTTACGAAGATGTTTCATAATTTTTATAAATTTAATAACATGCTTCTCACGATCTTTGCTATCTTCTTGTTTGAGTATTTGCGAACGCGCCCTGAAAAGTCGAACATTGCAATTGTGATTATTTGATTAAAAGGTATTTATTTTTTTTATAGAGTTCCAAAACATACCAGTATGACATTTTGTTGAAGTGTTCGGTAAATCGAGTGAGATTTGGTGATCTTTCCTCGCATTGCTCCTGAGCCCATAGCAGTACCTCAGGTATTTCGATTTTCTGGAATAGTTCAGCATCCAATAAAGTCATTTGTTCGGCGATATCGGCTGACTTGAGATCCAATAGAGATGGAGGGCTTGTGATTACACTGAGTATTGGATTGATTGGAGACCATTTTTGATGTTTAAACAACATAATCTATTGAGACGATAAATAATGTTAATTTGCTTTCCTGGGGAAACTTTTTATTACTGTGTGTGTGTACCTTTTCAAGAATACAATTACGCAGCAGTTTGGCCATCATCAATTGACCCGAACAAACTAATTGATACACGAATTCATTGAGTAGCTCAAGAATGTGTGGTGTTAAATCCGGGGCACTATCATATATTTAAGAAAAAATTAATCATTTTTTTATCTCGATTAAATCGAAAAAAGAAACTTACGTTAGATCATTGACAACTCGCACGAGTAACGAAAATGATTCCTTAGCTGCTTTTTGTTTTGTTTCATTGATTTGGCAACAGAATAATGAGTATCGATGCGTTAGTTTCTCGATTAAATCCAATGGAGTGATGAATGTACGGAACGTAGTAATGAATGCTTCACCAAATGCTGAAATACGAAAAGAAAACATTTAGAAAATTTCGAAAATGCGAAATTCAAATCAAAGCCACATAAATTTGGAACTAAATAGATCGAAATAAATATATAAGCATAAATGAAGTGAGAAGAGATCTGTACCATTCTGTTCCAGACTAATAGATAATTCTGTGTGTGCGTTATTATTTACGTGGATGTAGTGATCATGATAGCGTGTGAGAACGAGATCAAAAGAGAGAGAGAAAAAAGACAGTAAAACATGTGTAAGAAAATGGTGTGCTGAACAAACATAGTTGGTGTCTAACTCCATTGAAGGATGGCTGTCATAATGGAAATATAAGGAAAATGGGGAACTTAAAAATCGCGTTAACCTACCATTTTCGGAGATTTTCTGTACTTTAGTTGCATGAACAATTAATGCATCCAGTTCGCCACCCTTGACATCAGGCCCATCTTCTCCATCTTTTTTGAATACTAAGCATTTTTGCACATCGATCTCTTCAATCAAAACCGATTGATCGCCTTTTGATGGTGATCCATTGCCAGAGTCAATCTATCGGAAAAAAAAAATGAAAAGATTAGTATTGCGTCAAATTTAATGAAAGAGAAATGTGAATGATAAAATTTTGCAAAATTTTTGATAGTTTAGTGGCCCAAATTCCATGAAAAAGCGTGTAATGAATATTATTTGATGAAAATATGCACCTTCAAGCTATTGTTAGATGAAGCCTGAGGAGGACGTCGTAATACCACAATATCCTCTTCGTCATCGGCATTTTTATCATTAATCGAATTATTATTATTGTTAATCAATTGGCTACTGTTTTGTTTTACTGTACTGGTACATCGGTTGTTATCCTTAGCAGTGTGCTCATTGTTCGTATCACATTCGATTTGATGAATCGAATTTTTGGATTTTTGATTATCATCATTTGCACAACTACTGTCATACAATTGAATGTGATTCTCGTCAGACGACGAGGATCGATTGTTAGTCGTATTTAAAATGTTAACGTTCGTATAAATCACTCTTACGTCGTTATTCACTGCACTCGATTCAGACACATTATTCGACACCGTTACAATATTGCTTTTTAATTTCGATGGGTCGGTATTTGTTTGTTTGGCCGCTTCGGCAGCAGCAGCTGCATTTATGGTTGATGTCGAAATTTGCACATAATTTGATGAGGGTGATGTTGGCGGAATATTATCGATTTTTTGTTGAATATTATTCTCCAATTTATTCCGATTGTTGTTCAATGCGTTATTGTGGATGCTTTGACTAGATAAATCATTTATTGGCATTTCAATGGATTCGCTTAGTATGAGTTTCGGACTAGACGGCGGTGTAATGTTCAAATTGTTAAGTTTGGCACTCGTGCGATGTCGTTTTGGTGGAAGTGCTGGTGGTGGCCGATACTCGGGATTTTCGCTCATCTTCGGTGGTAAGCTCGATGCTTGTGATACCAATGAATCAGATGATTCCATTATCACTTGACGACGCAAGGGCGAAAGACTGCAACAAAGAAAAGAAAAACAATTCACACATAAATTCAGTTAATTTATCACTTTTTTTCTATCTTTCTTTCGCAAACACAACGCAAATCATTTATTTTTAAACAATATCATTTTTGCACCGCAAACAGAGGAAATAATTTACAATTTTACAAACAAAAATAATAATTCAAGGGAAACGAAAGAAACATGAACTGCGTCTTACCTCATTGTTTGGCTGTGTGAGATGTAACGACTGTTGTGTTGTTGATTACTGCTCGCTGTGAAATGATCCACGCTTGTCGAACTCGTCGAATGATGATTCAAATTGCATGTATGCACCGAATGTCGCACAAATTCCGAATTATTATGCGATGTATGTGAACAATTACCGAACATTTCCATGTAAGCCATAACTGTGAAGGCGACACACACATAAAGACCGCAACGCAAAGAAAAACCGCAAATTAAGACGCAGTTGTTGTGTCAAAACGTAAACAAACGAAGCGATTGAATGAAGAAAAAAAACCAAATAAAAAACGATTTATTAGAAAAATGTTTGTACTTTTATATCTTACGTTTGTCTAATAATAACAAAACACTATTGACTATTTTGCTTTTCGTTTTTTTTTTCGTTCATTTAAATGTGAATGTGATATGCACAATGCTGATGATATGCTAAGAAAATATTTTTACGTGTCTTTTTTTGCTTTCGTTCAACAACAATAATGAATGTGTAATATGTTTGTGTATGAAAAATAAATGAATATATGTTTATGCCGTGAAACGTATGTGACATGATTAAAATGTAGTGCACACAAAAGTGTTTGCGTGTTTTACTAATTTTGCTACAATTTATTCGCACTCTATCGGTGATTGGAGATCGTAGATAAAATAGTAAATGTTGTACAAGTGATGTGCTTGTTTATAGTGGCGTGTTCAGGGTTATGTGATACCACAAGAGCCACTCGTTTGCAAACAACAATTTTCAACATCTTTAGCTCAATTGACAACTGTGCTTGCATACGACAGATGTTTTTTTATCAATATTTTCTGTTGTTGCTTTTTTCAGTTTGTACACTTTATTTTTTTTACAACAAGCCGAAATTGTCGACAGCATAAAATAGATAAAATGAGTTTTTACAAGAAAATCCTTTTAGCGATTTTTTTAATTAATCAATTATTTTATAATCCAGTCAAATGGAGTTGAAACACCTTATCATCTTTTTACTTTAATTTAATGTGAATAATTGAGTTATCACAACGTGAATAAAACAAATCGCTTCGAGTGTAACCGATAACTATTGGAATTTGATTCTGTAATTAATTGATCGATGACCGACCGGTGTCTATGATGTTTTAATGCTTGTGAGGTAGGAGAAAGTAAAATTAAAACAGAACAACGAAAAATGATTGGTATGTTTAGACGAAATCGAAATGAAATTGATGGAAACGAGTCTTAATGGAATGATTTGGAGGAAAGTGATGCTACAAAATAATAAAAAAGAATGCTTTAACATAAAACAAATCGATAAAACACATTTATAACCGTGAGAAAGTAAAAAAACCAACAAACATTGACCGAACAAAAAGACAACAAAAAACCACATGATTTTTTTTTTCCTGCTCTTCATAAAACATTCACTGCTTGCGCAATACATTACGTTCAGGTGAATTTTGACCAACAAAAAAGAAGACGAATGAAAGAGACAACGGAAATGAAGAACATACTTTTTTAAATTCAGCAAATTAAAAGAAATTATAAGACTAATTTAGTCAACGGGTGATGTGTGAAACAGAACGGGAAATTACAAAAAAAAACATCAAAATTCAGCAAATACATTGAAAAGTGAGAGTACACAAAACGAACGACATGGATACAATTTTTTGCTACAATTTATTTTGTTGTCTGTTGTTACCCATCGTATTTGGTGACTTACCCGAATAGGCCACACTTTGAAACACTATATTTCAAACACAATAATAACAAAATAACTACAATTAGCAATACAAACATCAGAATTATTTCAAAAAGGGAATTTCTTTTCTTTCTTTAAACGAAATTAACACAGAAACGAAATGGAATACAATTGTATTTGAAATCAAAGAATAGAAATAGAGGCAAGGTTATAATCACAATTGCAACTTTGGATTCAACCAATTTGACAATGTTGAATTTTCACATCAAAAACAAATATAAAGATACGTGACAATTGCTAATACGATTTTTGTTTTGTTTTGTTATTCGGATATAAAACAAGGAAAGATGTCATTTTAAGAGATAGCAAAAGACAATGGAATATATATCTGAGATCTACACAGAGACAAAATTATAGACTTGTCAACAGAATTGTCATGAAAGCGAAATTCTATAATAGCAGAGAGAAGAGGGGGAAATTAGAAAATGAAATGTGGAAGCAGAGTCATGAAAGTTATTTTTTGCATTTTTTTTTTTTTTGGCAAATTGTTTAATGGCCACGAGTTAAGAATACGCCGAAACTCGCGTGAATGAATTTCCGATACAAATTGTGTACCAATTCAAACCGAAAAATAATGACTTACTGTGCTTCTTTTTCACAGGTAAAGGTGGTGGTTGATCTGATTCATCTCCAAAATGATGGTTTATCCGTCGTGGCTCGATCATGCTTTGATGTTTTGTATGATTCATCGGTATAATCATCATATGACTGAAAGTAAAAAGAAAAATGCACAATTGTTACTCAAATATTTTCATTTTATCAGTGTGCTGCGCATCGATTGTTGCCCTTACTTTGGAAAATCATCGGTTTCATCGACGTTATCATAGGTTGAGAATCGATCTCCTCGCAATAGACGAGATCGTGTTTTTATCGGTAGTGCTGGCGGAACTTCATCATCTTCGGCAATGCAATCGTCTTCATTAAATTCAAATGTGGTGCCCGTTGAGTTGGACAGTATTTTATGTTCGACGTTCTTTTTGCTCGAGATTCGCATTGCTTCAGCATAATTATCATAACCATCAAGACTGTCTGCATTAAAACTAAGCATATCATAGTTTCCCATTTGTACATAGTTTTCATTTTTAATCGACTTCTTTGCCATGGCACTGTTTATCATTTTGGATGCAATACTGTTGCTGCTGCTGATTTCATTGCTAAAGTTTGTCATTGATTTTGTAGTTGCGGTTGTTGTCGATGCCATTTGCACAGAATTATTCATAATCGACGACATATTCGCCACATTCAACGATTTCCCACCCAAAATGGTCGATGAATTAATCATACTTTCTCTATGCTGTTCCGCTGACATACGCTTCGCCGACACGCTCTGCATACTTGCTCGAATCGAATACATCGAAACAAAACCTGAATGTGGACACAGAAAATTCAAACGATTAGCTATAGGTCTATACATGGTTTTTGCGATAGTAAAAAGAAAATGATTTAATTTTCAATTATGGTTTTAGTATGAAAAAGCTGAAGAAATGCAGTTTTAGTATTTCGAAATGGTTAAATGACGATACAAAACGATAATGAAATAAGCGAAAAGCCAAACCAGATTCTGAAGATTCTCTCGGATTTCGTCTGGGTTCAACGGTTAATTCGGTTATTGATGCGATTGGTCCAATTGAATCAGTCACTTCACTTCTAATGCAATTGCCCTCTAATAAACCATATGCACGAGCGTATGCGTGTGTTTGTGCGTGCGCAAAAGAATGAAGAAAATGTTTGGAATTGTCTCATGAGTTAATATTTTAAATGGTTAGGTTTTTTTTTACAATGCATGCAAATTGATTGTTTTAGTAATTAAAAGAAAAAATCTTAAAATTAAAAATTAAATTGAATTCAATGAATCGAATGATGTAATTGTATTGCTCACTTTGTTCAAAAAATTTATCGATATCTTCACGCAATGTAATTTCATCATTTTGATGATCATTGCATGTGAGTGCTTTTATTTCATCTTCTTCGCGTGAATGGTTCAGTGCGGAATCAAGTGAACTGGTGCTCAATAAACTGGAATTATCGTCAGGTGATTTTGACCGTAATGACATTCGATCAAAACCACAATTTAGCAGTGTCGAATCAACATTATTGCTACTGATGTCCAAATCGGTGACGGATTGTGTTTGTTGTGTTTGCGGCGATAATTGTATGCCGACCGGTTTCGGTTGGATTTTCCTTTTTGGTGGAAGCGGAGGTGGATTACTTGCTCTAAAATGCAAAACGAAATTAGATTACAATGTAAATGTGTGTTCAATCGTATTAACGGTATTTCATTAATGAGTGCATTGTTTTGTTGTGTCTTGTTTACCTTTCTGGCAATGGTGGTTTTGGCGGTGGACTAGAATCACATAGTATACTTTCAATGCTGCGTGTTGTTCGTAAATTTTTCGATTGTGTCTGCTCCAAAATATCACGTTCGCGTGGTGTTAACGGAATATCGGGAAGTGATGTACGTTGTGTATTCACCTCTGGCCGTTGTAATGTATTGCTGCTCTTATTGGTTTTCGTTGATAAATCACCATTTTTCTCGCGTTCTAATGCCTTCTCATTGGCTATTTGCACCAAATTCTGGAAAATAAAAAGAGAGAATTTATTCACAGCAATCACATATTTACAATGTTCATTTGCTCTGTAAATTATTTAAACTTACCTGAACTGCTTTTTCAACCAGTTCTACAACTTCGGTGACATTTTCTTGACTCAACGATGCACAGTTTGCATCATCTTCGCTTAGCAACACTTCGTCGCACAGTTTAATTAGTTTGCCCAGCGATAGATATACTTGTGTTGTTGCCGAAATGATTGCACTGCTATTTTCATTCAATGTATATGGTTGAAGTGCTGTATGTACATTGGCTATCGTTTCCAAAACAACGGTACCGTTGGCAGGCAACACCTCCAATCGATTTCGTGAAATGACACCTTTGAAATGTTGCAGCGCATTTTTCACTTGTCGCACATGATAATTTAGATCGTGCAACGGTTTGTGATTACTGTCACCGCCGTCCGTTGAACAGAGACTGTGATTACCTTTGGACAGCTTATTCCGTGGACTATTCGGTGAATGAGATCTGCACGATGGATAAAGTAAATTGAACAAATTAGTTGAGTTTTTTTTCTTCTTGCGTTGCGACTGATTCAGTCGCATGTAAAACTGTAAACATTCTAGCCATTTGGAGTTGATTAGTGAAGAGGAAAATAAGCATACATACCGTCCCAGAGACAATGTGTTATTTGGTGCACGAATCTGGATGATTTTACCGATAACATCGTCTTTGAACGACCTGGCTCTTATAACAAATCTATTCTGCTTATGACTATTATTTAGTGCAGCCGAAGGACTATTTGAACCGCTCTGTGTTGAGTGATGATTCAAATCGGCATCTAAATTGATGAAAAAACAAAAAAAAACAATTAAAATCACTGTATTTATTTACTTCAAAACGTTCAACTGGTTAAATCACTGCTCGTTTTCAATTAAAACTAAATTTATCATAATAACAATAAAAAAGGGCATGCGGGCCGTGTGAGAAGTGTTGAAATGCAATTTTAATTACAACCGGACACGTCCCACAAATGCAATTATACACAAAAATGTGCCCATTGTTGCACGAAACTTATGACTTTCATAATTGATGGGTGGTCGGAAAAAGTTTAGCATCTAGAATGAATGTGTTTTTCATTTCATACGGTGTATATGCAAAGCATCGACACCCGCTGGCTACGTGTGTCGTGTTGAATTCACACCGGAAACCATTTCATTACTGTATTTTCTCCAGTTCTGCGATGCATTCATTTTTATTTCTTTCAATTTCGCTTATAAATACATAAAAAACTGTCAACAATAAAAAGGAGCATTTATTATAATATCCATGTTGAAATCCAAACGATGCACTGCACACTGTCAATATGTGTTGTGGCAGTGCACTTATTAACCCAGTTTAAAAGTTGTTTTGCAGCGGCACAAGCGAGATGACAAATCAACATTGATTCAAACGATTATTTGCTAAACAACCACATAACAACAATAAAATGAAAACACACAAAACGAGAGAGTGAATGAGAAAAAGATGGGAAATAAACAGAAATGCCGTGAAAATTGAAAGAGAAAAACGAATCGAATATAATACAGCGCTGAACGAGAGGAAAACGATTTGTTATGCAAACCCGTATATATTTATGTTTATGTTTCGTGCATGTGCATACACCACACTGTTCATATAATAATACTTAATGCAACTCATTACCGCTCGTTATGTTTACTTCATAGTAATAATAACACTTTTATAATGATAACGTGAGCATTAGAGCGAGCGTGAGTGTAAGAAAAAAAAGTATGTTCTGTTTGTTAGTATGGACGTCATGTCATTGAAGAGGAAAACACCAGAAGCTCCCATTCTCGAAAACAAAGGAAACCGAATGACGTGAAATAGGAACAAACAATTATTATCGAGAGAAATAAGAGTAAAAGTAATGCATGACTCAAAAAACACGAACATTCACGGCTATGAAGATAAAAAAACACACACCGACGAATGAGGGAGAAAACATTGCACATACGCATAATAAACAGAAAGCACAATAATTGTTTCTTCTTCTTATTCTCGTGCGCATATGTCTGTAAATAAAAGCATTTTCATTTCGATGAAATGTGCACACCGCACACTCGATATAAACTTGAAAATATCTCTCATTCTTTCGATCTTTCTTTGTTCAATGTTACAATTTAATTACAATGTTTATGTGAAAAAGCGATTACATCACGATAAAATACTGTAATTTTGCCAATTTGTCAAACTCTCACTGACTTTTATGATGATTTTTATTGAGGCGCAATATGTAGCGACGATGCATTTTCCAATTGAGATGCCGTTATGTACGTACGTATGTATTTGTATCTTGAATTTTTAACGTGATTAAATTGCTTTATTTATCGTTGGCAACGATATCGAATTCCAATTTAAAGGAAGAACACTCGTTCAAAGTAAAGATTCGTTCAAACGATGTATTCGAGCATGAAATGCACTTTGGCATGAGTTAAAGAAAAATCAAATAAAAATGCAGATTTATATTATGTGGTATTGGTATTAGGTTTTGTTTGTTGTATGAAACTTACAGTTGAATGTACTGTTATCGTCGACGAGCGAACCCATGGATCGATAAATGGGCATCGACGGTAAAGACGGCGATGCATTTCGTTTGAGTGTAAAATATTTCTTTCTCCATTTGCCAATTGTACCGTTATCCTGATGCGGTTGCTTTTGAAATTCGTTTCCAATGCTAATGGCAAATTGTTTATATGGTTTATACGAGCGTACATTTCTCTTTTTCTCGCAATCAAGCAGAAACGATTCGTCGTATTGTGGCATTGCGCATATCACCATTTGACATGCTTTCTATTATGCTTGTGAGTCGAACTGCAACCAGGTTTTCATTTGGTTTTGCTTGACAGCAATGCGAAACCCTATGAACATTAATCTGATCACTTTTCAGCTGATTGCTACCGTTGCTTTTCACTTGTCAATGTATGGATGTATGTATGTGTATGTGTGTGTGTGTGGCTTTTAGTCGAATATGTGCGCAAAAAACGAAGAATACAAAATGATTAATGGTGGTTATGGTTTCAATGTCATCGAACATATAATATTTCATCAATAGCATTCGAATGGTATGGAATACGGAAACAAATCCAAATTAGCAGTTGACCCAAAAAAAAGCTATGCCATGCACACCGCGATGAATTTATAGCCAAATTGAATTCTGAGTGCGATTTAATGTAGTGTTAAAATCATTGGCCTTAATTGCAAATTGAGAAGGAGCACGCGTTTAGCACAGCATTTGGCTTAAAAAATGTGCCAAACATTGAATCTAATGAAGCTCAATTTCGAACACTTGAATCAAATATCATCATCTATTTGATTTTCCTTCTTCACGTTCGCACACATACTACAACCAGCAATACACTGATAATGATAATAATTGGCCGCTTTTTTTTATTACTCTCTACATATTCATAAATTCAATACACGATTACTATTCATTTTTGGTTCGACACAACTTGAGCACACTTCGTTGATGCAATCAACAAATTAAGCGTAAACAATTTTTAAATTCACAAATTAATTGACACATTTCCAGTAGAATGTCGTTTAAATTGCTTTAAATTAGTTGAAATTGCACGCGAATTTATTGTGTCTTTTTTATTATTTCTCTCTTTGTTCATACAAATTACAAGCAATTTTGCTATTTTTTCGCTACTTCACTGCTCACTATTCACTGTGCGCGATCACGTCAACTGATGTGATTCGAATAAAGCTTAGCGAATAATTTTCGATTTTGATTAGCGCAAAAATTTATTGGGGCACAACCAAATTTGTGATCGAACCACGCAAAGATTGAACAAAAAAAAAATGAAACTGCAAAAACGGTCTTTTCTCGGTCACAATGATCGAGCGAAAAAAAAAAAAGAAAGAAGATGTATACGCGTGACGAGCATACGATGAAATTGGAATACACTACCTACTTATTAGATTGATTCTCGACTGATGAATATATACTTGATATTCAACCAAAAAAAAAGAATATTCATTCTATTACATCTTTATATAAACCAATTCGTTGCTCGAGTTATTTTTCTTCTTCTTCTTTTTTTTGCTTTGCTTTATTTCTATTTCGTATTCCTTTCGGTGTCTATTTTCAGCAAAAAAAAAAATATTTTGCAGTTTCATTGTTGCTTCTCTCTTTCTCGCTCTCACACGCTCGACCAAAACCAAACTGTCTGCTTAAGTTGATTTGAACGGCCATTGGCACCAGATTCACGAAAACAGTCGATTTGAACCAAAAAAAGACCGAAAAAAAACCATACAAAAAAAACGTTTTTGGTGAAATGTAACTTTGATTGTTCATTTGTATTTGATTTGATAGAAAAGCAGAGCGAATAAAAACTCAATCGATTGATTGATTCGTAATTTAGTTCCATTAGCATTGAATCACATGAGTTGAGACTTTCATGTTGACTCGTAAGCGACATAAAAGAATCAAAACAAATATACATATGTCGCAAGTCTCGCTAACGATGCCACTTTGATGTGTACAATTTCAATTTCATCTGAATTGCATTCGGCAATACGGGCATGATCATTCGTCGGCATCATTGTCGTTTTCATGGCAGATTTCCATTTGAAATGTAGCAATCACACTGTTTTACAAAAACCTAATTCGATGCGCTAAAAACTAATTGAAATTTCACCATCGTTCCAATTGATGCATATACGAATGTGTATAACAAATCGCATGATGACCATATGCCCACGGGCTGTTGCTGTTTTCAATGAAATTCCATCAATTTTTATTTTCTGTGTTGCCATTCAAAATAACAAAAATAGCTGGCTAGTAGAGTAATTTTACCATATTTCACAACAAATATGCAACGAATGTGTGGTTTTTGACGGCGGCACGGCGACAACACAATAATAAAATGCCATTAGACGCAAATTTTTTGTACGAAAAAAAAACATCTCTTTGATAGCATGTAAGCATAGATTGGATCAAAAACCAAAAACCACCAACGAATATCGTTTGATGCAATGCATGAAGCATACACAACCAACAACAATGCTCTCATGTTCGATATAGACTTTTTTTAATGTGATTCTATTTAATGGCATATTTGTATCATGTTTGGAAAATAGAATCGTCGAGCGATGAGCTCGCCATTAGTCTATATATTACCTATTATGTGTGGTTTGAACCAAACCCATATGATTCGCGGACACGGAATTCGCAGTATCGTGAAAAAAGATGAAAAAAAAGTAATCATTACTGTGAACATTTCGCCCGACACTGTAAATGCGTGATGCGATGACTCTAACGGCTATATTTAATTTGCCATTTTGTGTGTTTTTGGTTGTGCATGATTGTTGTTGTTGTTCGTCACCGTAATTAATCGTTACTCCGTCGCCATTGACGTTATTCGCATATTTTTTTTTTGCTATGAACTATCGTTCGCAGCATAACTATGTAGAGAAAGAGATAGATAGATAAGCGGCTACGGCGCACACGATACCATTACGAATGTGAATTAGTAAATTGTGTGCGCTGGGACGCATGTCTTCCCTTGTTATATTCATAATATACGCCAAAGTCACACACAAAACACATCATGCAAGCATATTCGAAAAATTACTCATTTTACAAATAAACATGGCATTTATATTCGCTACGAAGTGCATGACTACACTCATTCCGTGTACTGTGTGTGATTACGTCATTTCAATTTTACTCTTGTTTTACGCTTTTTTTATTATTTATATCAATGTATTTTGCGTTGTGCAGTTTGCCCGTTGCCATTCAGCTTTGAGTCGTCAGTTATCTAGCTCTCTCTATCCCTCTCTTTTCAACTCTATTTTCCGCTGTGTCCAGCATGTGTACAATTTACATGAATGAGCAAAAAACGGCTAGATAAAAATAGGAACTGAACGCATTGACGCGTACGATGCTTTCCAATTTAATCACACATGAAATGTGACACATGACCGGAATACTGTGTAGCCCATTGCACTGACGGTGGAATACTAATTGCAACCAAATGCGATCGGACACGATTCATTGAAAACAAAACGCACCCACTATCGATAGTAAAGGCATTTCATTATGTGGCAAATTGTATGCACTGTTTAATTCAATATCTTTCTCCCTCGCTAAATCTTTCTCTCTTCACATTCATCTCTTTATTCCGTCCCAGTTCAATCGTGTATGTGTTTTTTTTACAGATATTCAAATCCTTTTGTTGGCTTATCTATCGAGAGTGTTTTTTATTATTCATTCATTTTATGCAACATATTCAGTTTATACTTCTGTTATTGAATTAAAACGTATCCAACGAGTCAAGTTATGTGCTTGACTGTTTTTGTATTGAGCAAGAGTTGAATAGCTACTACTGCCACCATATGAATAATTTGAATAAATGCCTTTTTCCGGTTACAATAATGTATTCATAATGTTTTGTTTGTTGTCTCTTTTCCTCTCCTCTCTCTATCTTCCTCTCTGTCCGTGACTTGTTCATTCATCACATATAAGTGTTACATCAATTTCTCTATTGAGCAAAGTACGCGTGCCGCTTTAAATTATCGGACAAAATAATCAAATTACCTATTGAATTTCATGTTGCGCTATCGATTCGATTGTTTCAATCGCTGACGGTTTCTATGAAATTACAATGACATGCAAAGAAAAAAAAATTGGTACATGATTTTTTTTTTGCTACTCACTCCAAAAAAATATGATTTTGCTACGCCTCATTTTGGCGTTGATGTTCATTTTAGTAAATGTTGGCAAGTCACAAGTGGAATGAGTAAGTTTCCCAGAGGAAACGAACATTGGCATTGTTGGAAGTTGACACAAATTCATTCGCTAATTGACAGCCGCCACAAAACAATTTATGCAAAATGCATCTGATATATTGTATTCAAATTGAAATGTGCGCATATTGCACGTGTAACAGTTTCCACTCATCATCAACAACATCTCTTTTTTTGTTTGTTTGTTTGTTTTTTTTTTTTTTCATTTCAGTTGGTGCATTTTACGGAACCAATGTGCACTTCATGGTAAATGTGCAGCTCCGTAGAATTCATCGTCGAAATTTATAATTTAAATGGACAGCATATTATGATGTAATGCATGATAAAATAACGTATATTTAACTCGATTATCATCATCATCGTGATTGAATTGTGCGAGTGATATGCCAGTTATGGCATATAATATGCACAAATAGATGGATAAATATTTCTGTTGAAAATAAACAGGAAAAATAAAAGAAAAAAATGAGAAATAAATCCATAAAATATATTCATTTCATAACAAGTGTACCGCTATTTTTAATATCATTAAATCGAGAACTGGTCAGCTTAAAAGAAGAAATAATATGAAAAAAATAATAATCCAAACGACAAAAACACGTTTGCTATGAATAGGTTTGCATTTTTGTACCTGCCAAACCATCTCATTGCCCTAGAGTCAGAATTGAATGGTCGTATGTTTGGTATGTTTATCTCATGGCAATGCAAACAAAACTGTATTGGCCTTATCGCGCGTCACCAAAACAGAGAGCAAGAGAGAGAGAGAGACGGAGCGTAGAAAATTACAGTGTCTTTGTTGCGGTTAATTGTCACGGCGCATTAATGTACTGTAGCAAAGTTTTCCGTCTATCTCTCATACTCGCTTAAAACCAGCTACTCAAATAAATTGCAGCGCAAATATTTACCGGTCGCTATTTTTGTGTCTGCGCTCATATTATCTTCATGTTTTTCAAATCGTGGTGTGGCAGAAACGTGCATTTCCACCCATCTTATCATTATTTGTTGTTCGTGTATATCATGCTTGCGCTTGATTGTTGCTAATTTGCTCAGTCAGAGAGTTTGCTTCGTTGGATGGTACTTAAACCTCTCTTCGTGACAAAAAATAAACATAGTCGATTCCGTACAATTTTATCTCATACACTGCTGGCATATAAATTACTTTGCTTAAAATAAACTCAGTTTGAACATAAAAAAATTTGTTGTCTAAACAAATAAAATTAGCGAATGAATGTGCATCGCATTCGGTTAGCAGATAAAATTCAATTCGGATGCATGGGAATGCGATGCATAGCAACGCAAACATAAAATGCGTCATTTCGAAAATGAACTGCACATTAACGTCAATTGATGATTTTGTCAAGATTTCAAATGATGATTGGAAAGGTGTTTTTTGTTACCACAGTTCTATGAGTAGAAAAATATACGATAACAGTTAAACAGCATAAAAAAAGCCAAAATGTTCAAGTTTTTGTTGACACTAAATAGTAGGTCGTGTATAAACAAATAGATTTTATAGAACCTTTAGATAAGTATTCTACACTTTTCAGAACAATGATTCAATGGAAAATTTCCGAACATTTGTACACAAAACAATACTGATGACACAAACGATATTCGCAAAATGTGAGAATTCTCATTTTTGTCCCATTGCTAGAATATTCATTTTTATTTGCATCACATTTGAATTATTGTCATTTATTGTTACACGAAATGGTGTCAGACAAATACTGAAGAATGAAAAATAAAATAAAACCCATAAAAATAAATGTTGACGGAATTTTTCAAATCAAATAAGATATTTTCATTCAAAATGAATTTGTATCGATGCCAACTGCCACAAAATGTCTTTAACACAATCGCATGGGAATAAAGTATGTAAAATACAATAGTGTATTTCCAAATTGACTGAAAAACCATCATAATTTCATTTTGACAATAATGATGATGATGCGATGTGTGGTTTTGTGTTTTGTTGTGTTTGAATTTAGTTTCCCTTTGTTTGGTTGAATGTTTGTGTTTGGTGTCTTATAGTGTCACCATTTAAAAAGAAACAGCAAACAGAACAAATGACGAAGAAAACGAAAATGATGGGCGATTCGGCTGACTGAACAATGAGCAACACTTATTTTGACTCATCGTGTGGCGCATTCAGTTTAACGATCTTTTTTGTTCTTTTCATTTTTCTTAATCTTCTCATCGGATATTTCACTTTAGAAGATTCATTTCAAAGGATGCGAATCATAAAGCGGACATTATGGTTTTTATTCGTTGCCAAATAAATTATGCATGCGGTCGACGATTGTGTGAGCTCACATCTTCAAGTTCTTCGTGATAGGTGCGTTTTATGGTCGGTGTGCTATTTGAGTCAGCTCATTTCAGTGAATCGAACCATGGCATATACTTGTTACTTCCTAAGTTGATCATTTGTTAAAGAAACGAAATGCCAGCTCATTTTAAATATGAATGACAGCGGTGTATGAGTAAAAAAATTGCCAACATTCTTCGCCTCGCTTAGCTAGAATCATTCAACGATGATTACGATGAATTTTTAGCCGACCTTAGCAACGATACAAATGTCCATAATTGGTAAAAAAATAACATTGTTCGTGGAATTAAGATGGTATATGCAGTTCAACGCCTTTTATGAAATAATGATCATTCTCAATAAAATGTCTGCAAATCAATGAATTCATACAAAAGTACTTTATAGATCCATATCTTTTCTCTTCATTTATCTTTGTCTTTCTTCGTTTCTATCGTACCTCTTGTCGATTCCATTTCAAGAAACAAATGGAATGTCAAGAAATCGAACAAAATGTATTTTTACGGTGAAAAGAAAAAAAAATTAATGCATTGACTGACACACCATGCGCTGAGATCGCGCAAACAACCACGTCAAGCACCTCATATTCTATCATTTGTAATGTGTGGCAACGAGAGAGAGAGAAAAAAAAGATATAGAAAATATGCGTGTAATTGTAAAGAGAATTTTCGTTGCAAGCCGCCTATAGCAACGCGAGAAGGAACGCGAGCGATTGAAATAGAAAAAGAAAATGTACCAGAAAAAAAGTTGCCGTTTCCGTATATTGAGAATTTGAGTGAGCGTGCGACGGAATATATGTTTCGACAATTTAATAGCATTTGTTCGGTTGTGGAGAGTGCATTAAAAATAGACGCATGCAATATAAATGGAAAGAAGAAGCGTATTCGGTTTTGGTTTCTCAATCGAACAAAGAACCGATCTAAATTCCGAGACGTATTTCACAATAGAAAATAGTTGTTGTTGTTGTTACTGCTGCTAAATTCCATGGGATGAACACGATGCACGATGTGCGTTCCTGTGCATGCATTTCATCATTTCGTTATCGCTCATCATCATCACATTTTCGCCCATCCAAAACACACAAACATTCATTTCACTTCAGCCAACGGTCTCACCGTGGAACGAAAAACGCACAATCGACCCAAGTGTTTCTTCAAATTGAACAAGAAGGAAAACATTTTACACTGTACATAAATGTTAATTAAAATGAACCTTCAGCGAAATGAGAAATAAAAAAATTCCGTACACATTGTTAACTGGAATTTCTCTTTTCGCTTTTGTGCAAAAACCTAAATTCAAAATGCCCATTCTACATTACATTTCAGCGAGACATATATTACACAGATTATATTTTCTTCGTTTTTCGAGTTGAAAAACCTTCTATTTGAAATAGTGTGCAACCCATCTGTAGGTTATTCGCTTACCGTATTTCGTACACATATTTTCTCTTTTTTTGGCATTTTTGTCGCTGTGTTGCCGATAGTCTCGGGCAAATGTTATTTTCATAGCATATAACACTCACTCATTTCAGTCGCTTTGTATAAGCTTCAGATTCAGTTTTTGGTGTGCTGTTTTTAAATGTGTACCCGGATTCATGGCTAGATATAAGGTGCCGTGCGGTGTGTGCTAAGATACATATAAAAATGAACTCGTGTATTGTTCAATAAATGCCATACAGTTTAGTAAAAGTATTAGGAATTGAATAGCGAGCGCGCTTCAATGCAAAGAAAACAAATATAATATAGACAATGACGATGCTATAACCAAAACAAAATAACCAACGATTTGCAGTGGACCAATCGATGCAATTGCTTTGTCTCTCCGAAATCATTGAATGAAGAAATACTTGTATATGTACAAAGTAGAGAATGTAAGGAGAAGAAGGAACAACAAAAAATCGTTGTTGCAGCAGCTGAAAGAAAGTCAGCATGATTCGTGTGATGATGCTGTGCACATTTTTGCTCGGAATATTCCGAGTAGTTCGTTTCACAAATTCCAAACGGAACCAACAATAAGCAATATGTTCTGAAAAATACATATAGAAAATTTGTTTCTTGTGCCTTTTTTCTGCTGCTATTGATCAGCTCCGTTCGAGTTCCACTTATTGCATCGGGTTGGGTGTGTACCGTTGTGTGAGTGTACATCGCATTCATCATACACTATACTATACTTGCACAAATGGCATCAATAAAATGATAAATGCAGTGCGGGTGTTTATCTCACTGTAGCATATACGCATTCGTATTACACATTGTACATGATGTAGACTGTAGAGTATACTATTTGGAGCACTGAGTTGCCATAGTGCACCGTTTCTACGAAATAAATGTTCGTTGTTCTCGACTCGCTGCTCTATTTTCACGCGCGCTTACGCATTCAGCAACTGAATTTTAGTTGCAAGCGTATTATATAGCGCGTCCATACGAATTCGCAGATTTAATGAAATTAAAATAGTCGGCGCTGGTATTTTTCTACTTTTCTTCCTCTCTCAGTGCACTTCCTTCTATTTAAACTTCGTTATCGTGTATTGCCTCTGGAATGTGCACCGTTCTATTGAGCTCAAGCAAACGGTTTAATTTTAAGAGTATTGAATGTTGAATGCTCTTACGGGATTAACTCATAACTTTAATTAAATTATCGTGATTTTACTCTCTTTGCTTACGCTCAAAAAATAATATATGTTTCCTTTTAGCGTAATATTGAACTCTCCGTGCATTGCATGTGTAATATATGATTACAATGAAACAAAACGCTATTTACTCAATTATTTCTCGACTTTGTAGACTCTTTTTTTTCATTTTATGTGTTTTTTTTTTGTTCTATCTTTTGTTTTTTTCCTTCCTCTCGATTCTTTTCCGACTTTTTTCTCATTTACTTTAACTTTTAATTCGTTTTTTAATGCTTTTATTTTCTCATTCTCACTTCACAGCACTAAGTACAATTGCATTTGGCATGTTTGTTTCAATATGTAAGTGTAAATTGTAGTAAAAAGAAGTTTTTGAATATATGCAGCATGTTTAACATGCGAGACAGAGGAAATGTGCGAAATGTGATTGAACTTCACTTACCATCATTCTTCAAGTAAAAGGACATTGTGATGTGATTGTTTTTTTTTATTTCGGCTTCTGTTCGTCTGTTACTCTTTGTTGTCGTTATTTCTTGGTCGAGTGATTCGTTTTACTTCGTGTTGTTATTTTTTTTTAATTTGAACTTTTATTTAGCTGTTTGATTTATGTACTCTCTCTTTTTCGTCGACGAATAGTCATTCGAATTGAATGGCTTGAATTCATTTGAGCAGCGAATTATTTTGCTGCGAATACAAGCAATGTCGAGAGTGATGCATTGCCAAAATTGAAAGTGTTTGGAATGTATTCACGCAAGCCAACAGCGCAAATGACTGGCATGCAAAATACACAGTCATCGATGATGACTGAATCGCTTGTAATGAGCGATATGTGATGATGACGACAATCAACAAGAATTTTTTTTTTCCGTTTTGCACTTTAACACTATATTTAGTTTCACTTTTTTTGCGATTGGACTTTGTTATTTTTGCTCTAACAACATTAAAATTGATCTCCTTTTTTAAGAACTTAATAACCACATTTAAATTGTTTGCCGTTTTTTTCTGTCATTCACTTTAAACAAAAAAAGGGCTTGGGTCGTTTCCGTTTTTCTTGGAAATTGTATTACCAAATGTGTTTACACTTCTTCCGAAAATAAAATAGATACACACAGTTGTTTTGGATCGTCTTTCTAGACGACGATTATTATCTGGTATTTTTTTCACACAAACCGAATTGCAAGTACATAGCGTGTGTATTCATTTGCACAATTCATCATTCATTGGCACTTCGAATCAATCTCTTTGTTTGTTTTACTTGTCTTTTTCTTTTTAGATTTTGTACTTTGTCGTCATCGAGTAGCAATTAAAGCACACAAACGCTCTCATATACACCCAACTTCATATAGTTTTGGAAAAAAAGAACAAAAAAAAATCAATTCGTTAACAAGTTACACACTTTGATATTTTTAGGTTGTGTTGATATCATTTTGTGACTTGATAAATTGGTGCTCTTTATTACCTTTTTTTGCTCTATCCATATTTTGGTTTCCCATCACACATCATATGTATCTATATATGTATACTGTTTGGTCGTTTCGTTTGATCTATTTCCAATGACACAATGTGTAGAAGTGTCTATATCCAAACATAGTTGAACTTTTATTATTAGCATATACAAGGGATTTTTTTTCTAGTTGGGATTAGATCGAATGTATGAAGTAACCGAGTTTTTATGTATCGACTTAATCGTCGTCGGAGTCGTCATCATTGACATTTCACAATACACACCGATAAAAATAATAGTTATTATTTATAAATATGGTCGTTTGGTCGGTTTGGAGTGTACGTTCTCTTTTTTTGTTTGTGTCACAACAAAATGATTTCATATATAGATTTCAGTGAGAGAGACGACAAACATACAAATACACTCCTTCGTGCACGATTTTCAGTGCCTCTTGTTTGTGTCGTTGGAGGTTCGACAATGGAGCGAAATATGGAGAATCTATATAGATTTCAAATGGTATATACAGAATATATCGAAAACGACAGCAGCAAATCCGATAATGAAAAATAGATGGAACGACGACGACGACGACACACAATCACGAAATGTTTGTTGTTGTTGTTTTTTTTTTTCTTCGGTTTCGATTCACAGGAAAAAATGCCTTTGGATTGACAATGTTTCTATTTAGCTATTCCATCGTCGGTCGACCGATAGGACGATTACGAATCACGAACGACTGTTGTTGTACATTGAACCCTTTTTTTCCTGTTTATTGTACACTGGTAACGCTTCGATGACGAAAACTAAAATCATTTAATCGTTCAACCAACTTTTACACCAATTTAACGAAAAACGGGAAATGTCGGAGAAAATTCTTTTTTTACGACGAACCAAAACACAATCACCATTCACAACAACTGCGCGACATACTGCTGCATACAATGTCATCCATATTCGGGGATGGCAATAAAGAAAAAGCAAATCGTCGAGAAACTCAGCACCAAAATAATAATAACAATAATAATGAAAAGACGTGTAAATGTTTAGTGAAATTAATTCTGTTGCGGTTCCGTCATTGACGTCTTCAAGCGATTTGTTATTCTCATTCGTTGTTTTATTTAAATTTGAGCTCAAGTCGATTCGTTTTATCCTCTTATTCTCAATATTTTTACATTACAATTTTTTATTGTTCATTCGTTAGTTTTAAATGTTGTTCGCTTTGCTCGGCACGGTTTGGTACACACTCTTGAATCAATTCGTAACGTGAAATGAATATTTATGTTGGTTTCTGTTTGTCTCGCTTTTCACTTATATTTTATTGTTAATTCTACGTTTTATTTTCCTTCCTTCTTTCCCATTTGTTTAACATTGTCCTGATGTATGAGTGAGTTTAGTTTTCACATTTCGGTCGAAATGCAATTGAGACAAATTGGTGGTGTTTCAATGTAAAATCCCAAAAATAACCGAATGAATTCAGCTCAATTTGTGTACACTTGAATTTCTATTATCTTATTCTTAAATTGGCTCAAGTCTAGTAAATCTTCTAATCGAAACTAAACAAAAACAATTTTTTTTGCACAATTGATACATTCATCTGAGTCACACACAAAATAATCACTGCAGAAAAAAATTCACTAATTCACTTTTCATTTCACAAATATTCGAATATTATTATGAATGTATATTTTGTTTCTTCTTATTGGTGGACTTTTGTCTCGCGATATTTGTTTTTGTGGGTAAGACGAACGATATAGAAATAAGAGAGAAAAAAAAATAATTTGCGTTTAGCGAAAAGACGTACACTCATTCAGCACCCGACAAAAGCGAAAAAACGATTGATATTGAAAACTGGAATCATCGTCACTGGAACATAGCAGCCACCAACAGTACGATGTGTGTGTTTTTTTCTCTCTACTTCTTCCACTACTCTTTGGTGTTGTTTTTCTGCTGCTTATTCTGCGTGCGCGATCCGGACGTTCCGTACGTTCGCACAGACCAGAGAAAAATATATGATTAATGTTAGAATGCGATGCACGAAAGAAAAATAGGGATTGGTAGAAGAAGAACAAGCAAAGTGACAATGTGAAATGAACGTAACAGACGACAACATACGAAAAACTTCCAAAAACTGGATGACAGACTGTGTGCGCTTACACGCAAATTCATTGTGTGTGCATATGTATCCTCCTTGTTGTGCGCGCGCGATATATTCCATACAATCTTAAAATCATATCAAATGTGTGCATGTGTGTTGGTGCCTTGCGATTTCTAGCGTGCGTCAAGCAATATAGAGACACAGACACACACCATTCGTGAATGAAAATCAAATGATACTGGCGAGTATTGACATTGAAATCCAACACCGATACACACTGACGGCAGAAAAAGGGAGATGGAGATATTGGAGATACCATTCAAACCGATTTTGTTGGCGATATATTTGAGTGCGCCGATTTTATGTATCGCATAAAGCGATTCAATACGCACACAAATAAATAACCCAAAATATTGACATATATCTTCTGTCTCATTCGTTCGAGGCGAAAACCGATATATGATGTACTTCTTAACAATTTTAATTGCACTCTATAATAAATGTGTTGTATTAAAATTGTATGCATAAACTCAGAAATACGTATTTTAATCTCATTTTCATCGAAAAAACATTCAATTTTCTCCATCGACTATTACATTTTCATAGCGTTAAAAACGCGCGAAGCGAATTCTTGACAGTAAAAACTGCATCTGGGCCAACTTCACTTCGATTGGTTGCGTGTTTGGATACTCATACAGGCAAATGCAACACATGTGTGATGTATGAATAGGAAAAATTCGAATAAAATAATAACAAAACAAATGGCAACGACGAAGAGAACAAAAAAAAGTAATAGCGAATCGCACCATCGTCTATGTGTATTCTGCAGTCATATTTACAACTCAGTTGTTTAAACAACAACTAGTGTCATTCTCATCTGTTTTTTTTTCTTCTATTTTTCGACTTTGTTACGATTCGATTTTTGTTTACAAGTATTGAATTACAGCATTTCCAAGCAAAAACTATCTATTCAAAGTCTGATTCTCTTTGTTTCTTTATTTCGGATTATTTTGCGCACTTCAATTGCATTTCGGCGTATAATTCGTGCATATTTGAAATACATCTAAAACAATTAGCTTTAAGAGTCAAATTAAGAGTGTCTGTTTGGTTGGAATGAAGCGCAAAAAAGAAAGCAATTGAAAGACTTTTATTTTCCCGCAACAAGCTCGAATTTTGAATGAAGCGAAAGTGAAAAACCGACCAAATAAATAACAATAAAAAAGTTTAAAATTAATTTGGGCGTCAACATATACTCTTAATAAACCCTTTATACATAGTTGTAAAATAAATTTGTCAAACTATTCGACAAAACGTGTGCACAAAAGATAAGGTGAATTGAAAGAATCGCAAACATAGTGATTTGCATCGGATAATTGAGTTTAAAACGAAGTCTTATCTCGCTTGGAATTTGGTTTGATTTTATTAAACCACTCACCGTTGTCCGGTATAAAATGAAAGCAATCGAAGCCAAAATTGTTGTGCTCGGCTCTCAAGGTAAATAAAATGTTCCATAGTTTACGTAAATTTGTCATATCTTATCAAGTAATAGCAGTACAATTGGTTTAAAGTAGGCCATTTACAAAATTGTTGTAATCATTTTTTTTCTTGTTCCTAAAGGTGTGGGCAAGAGCAGCCTCATCAAACAGTATATATGCGAAATGAATGCATCTGACATTGCGCCGACAATCGGTGCTTCATTTTCAACATTCAAAGTAAAATTGGAAGAAGGAAAGGTCAAAATGCAGATTTGGGATACTGGTGAGTTATACTAATTATGAATATGTATTTTTATTTTATCAAAGCACACTCGTTTTTAGTTCGTGCATTCGCCGTTTTTATGAGAATTGTTTGTTATTTATCACAATTTATAAATATACATTTATCTAGCTGGTCAAGAAAAGTTTCGTGCAATGACGCCGATGTATTATCGCAACGCAAATGCTGCGTTACTTGTTTTCGACTTAACAAACTACAATAGCTTTGTCGAGGTTAAGGGATGGATTCAAGAATTGCATAAGTAAGTTGAATGTTTTACTTTATTTTGCTTAGACCTGAATAGTACAACTCTGCACACGATATTTTGGGACCGGGCTGTAAAAAATCAAAAATCATTTTCTTCTTGATATTTTGTTACTAAAACAAACGTATTTCTCTGGTCTGAACGGTAGGAATGTGATTGAGCCGATGATTTTGACTGTGGTTGGTAATAAAGTTGATTTGGAAAAAGCGCGAGCTGTGTCGAGGGAGGAAGCTTTTCTTTACGCATCTTCTATAAATGGTTCGTATTACGAAACATCAGCAATAAATGGTGGCCGCGGCATTGAGCAAGTTTTCATTTCAACTGCCCGCGGATTACTACGATTAGCCGAAAATAGTGATTGTTCTTCAATTAAACGATATGAATCGAATGATTCAATTCTTAGCTGTAATGATTTGAATGGTAATTACAAAACGATCCATTGAATGTTGTTTATAAAATGGTTCTAATCAAGTTTTATCATCGATTTCATTAGGTTTCTATGATAAAACGAATCTAAGCTCAGTGAATGCGGGCATTCCAGTTGATCTGAATGTTGAAGCGAATGATACAGGACGCCTGGAAACGGCCCCATGGAGCATAAATCACATTGCCCATGGTGATGCACATCGCTCAAGTTGGTGCTGTTACTAGAATCAAGCAACAAAACTCTTTTTTTTTAACATTGAAAATAAAATTCTCCAAGACAAAGAATTATTTCCAATGTTCAAGAATGTTGAATGCATGACATTTACTTTCGTTAGAGTAAATTCACCACCATACATACATTTTTTGTACATTATAAGTCAAAACACTATTTATCCTCTAATTGTGATGTTTGTTATTGCCTAAGAGTTTCTAGATTATTTACTTTAATTTCGATTTAAAAAAAAACTCTTTAGAATGCATTTGATCTTCTTCATGCACTGCATGAAATCATAACTAAATTATTTGAATGACTGTTGGTGTCAATTCTCGATACTCAAAAGTAGTGCCAATCTCTTTTGACTTTTGGCTTTGAAAATTTATCAATATCAAGCGCAATTTAAGCCCTGCCAAATTGCTAAAAGAAAACCCACACAAAGTCTGTTAATTTCTATGAAAATTAAGACTTGAATTGCTTGACACATTTCACAAAATGTAAAATCTTATATAGAAAAATAAAAGAGTATATTTCAATATAAAAAGAATTACGGTGATGTTTTCATTCATTGTCTATATGTCATGTAAACGAAATTCAAATGTGAGTATTTTGCCGCATTGAGTGAACGCACTCCAACTGATACGTCTGTCAAAACGACGCGCGCTGTGTTTCTTTGACAACAAACCCAGCGGCGTTTCATTTATTGTATCGAACCAACAAACCAATAAGGTGTAATTGTATTGCTAAGCGATTTGTTGCCAATAAAATTCAAAGTGTGCAAACATTCTCGACGCAATTAAATTGAATCGATTTCAACACGAATAAAAATACAAAATGAAAATCGAAGAAGTTAAAAGTACAGTGCGAACACAGCGTATTGCTGCTCACAGTCACATTAAAGGATTGGGTTTGGATGAGAATGGTGTACCGATCGAAGTTGCTGCCGGATTAGTTGGGCAAACAACAGCCCGTGAGGTATCGTAATCTCTAGACCATTTTATTTTAAATTATAAAAGTTAATTTTGAATTTATCAATCAAATGTGTGTTCGAAGTGATTGAGGTTATGTCATCAAGTACAATGAATGTTTTTCTTTTGTGATATTCTAGGCTGCTGGTATTGTTTTGGATTTGATTAAATCCAAGAAAATGGCTGGAAAAGCCATATTATTGGCGGGGCCACCTGGTACAGGAAAAACTGCGATTGCCTTGGCCATTGCACAGGAATTGGGAAACAAAGTAATAAGCGAATAATAAGTAGTTTTAACTCATATCATTTTTGTACAACTAAAACAACTGAATGTATATTTGAAATGGATTACTAGGTGCCATTCTGTCCAATGGTTGGTTCTGAAGTGTACAGCAGTGAAATCAAGAAGACCGAGGTATTGATGGAAAATTTCCGGCGATCAATTGGATTGCGTATCCGTGAAACAAAAGAAGTGTACGAAGGCGAGGTCACCGAATTGACACCACAGGAAACAGAACATCCGACAATGTTGAGCAGCTACGGCAAGACAATCAGTAATGTCACAATCGGACTGAAAACCGCCAAAGGAACAAAACAATTGAAACTGGATCCATCAATTTTCGAATCACTTCAAAAGGAGAAAGTTGAAGTTGGCGATGTGATTTACATTGAAGCCAACAGTGGGGCAGTCAAACGTCAAGGTCGCAGTGATGCATTTGCTACTGAATTTGATTTAGAGGTGAGAAATTATTCAATCCATTCTGTATTTGGAGAATCGAAAGTAAACAGTTGAATTTTCTGTTGAATTTTTAAGACCGAAGAATACGTGCCATTGCCAAAGGGTGACGTTCACAAGAAGAAGGAAGTCATTCAAGATGTTACATTGCATGATTTGGATTCGGCCAACGCTCGTCCACAAGGTGGTCAAGATGTGCTATCGATGATGGGCCAACTGATGAAACCGAAGAAAACAGAAATCACCGATAAATTGCGAGCAGAAATCAACAAAGTTGTAAACAAATATATCGATCAAGGTATCGCTGAATTGGTGCCCGGTGTTCTTTTCATCGATGAAGTGCACATGCTTGACTTGGAAACATTCACATATTTGCATAAATCACTCGAATCGCCAATCGCTCCGATTGTCATCTTTGCCACTAACCGTGGAAAATGCACGATTCGGTGAGTTTACGCTTTGTTTTAATTCAACATGAATTTTTTTTAAATCTTATTGGAAATTTATTGATTTCTATTTATCAAACAGTGGAACTGAAGATATTGTATCACCACATGGAATCCCATTGGATCTATTGGATCGTTTGGTCATCATTCAAACGAATCCATATGGCATCAACGAAATTCAACAGATCATTAGGATCCGCGCATTGGTCGAAGGGTTGCAAATCGAAGAAGAAGCATTGGCTGCACTCAGTGAAATTGGACACACTACCACACTCCGATATGCCGTTCAACTACTAACACCAGCTGCCCAATCTGCAAAAGTAAATGCGCGTACTTCGATTGCTAAGGAAGATATCACGGAAATAAATGCACTATTTTTAGATGCCAAACGATCGGCGGGATTCCTTGCCGTCAAAGACAACAAATATATGCTCTAAATGCTAAGACTTTTTTCGCCGTAAGAATTTTCATTGAACCCGATACTGATTCGATTGGAGAAAAGAGAAGAAAAAGAAACATCTCTAAACAATCTTATGCGGCAGGGGGTTACAATGAGTTGTCATTTAACATTCGCACGTTTTAATTCCTGAGTTTCATATGAATAAAGAAAATAAACTACAACTACAAAATAAACGTTTTTTTTTTAAACACGTCATACATTCATATTAGATAATTGGTTAGCATTTTTCATCGAGAGCCACACATGTAACATTTCAAACTGTTTATAGTTCAGATTGATATTCAAAGAAAGTAATAAATGAGTACTGTAAACGCAACCAAATGACAGTTTAATGCTGTAAATACGCATTTTGCCTTAATTTTGACTTTTTCAACATCGCAATTTACTTGTGTGTTGTTTTCTCTTTTGCTCCCCTCGCGCTATACCCACATGTGCTTTGAGTTGAAACGAACCAAATACTAAAACAACAAACAAACATCTGACTTCATTACGTACAGTGTGCGCGTGATAGTATGCGTGTACATGTTTGAATGTATTTGTAAACGATAAAAGTCAAACAGACTCATTGAATTTAGTACGTCAAAAATTATTGAAACAAAGTTTTCTCTCAGAATTTTTCTCGCAGCTAATTTATTATTGCATATTGTTTGTAAATGTGATTAACACTATATTTTATGAGATATGAAACATCAACGACGATTTTAAAATATTCATGAGCATGAAACAATTCAACATTATCGTACATTCAATGTGTGAAAAGTGAAGTGTGATTTGCATAGAACCAACTAAAAACAGTAGCATAAAATTGACGAGAACTACATCAATCTGAAGATAAAAACAAAAAAAAAGTGATTCCAATTTGAGGCTAGACAGAAAAATATTTTCAAAAATCATGGTTGAACCAATATTTGACTATCAATTTCGATTGATATTGATTGGAGACAGTACGGTGGGAAAGAGCTCTTTGCTCAAATATTTCACAGATGGTCGATTTGCGGAGGTAATTCATAGCAATTGAAATTTGATTTTGGTTTTTTTTTTCGACGACACCCAAACAAAGCTTTGTCAGATGAATGTCTGATTCACTGAATTTCCATTACGCATCGATATGTTAATGCGTAAACAGTTTTACCCATTCCTTTCGCAAATGTAATTATTCGACAAATTATTATTATCAGTTTACGACGACATTTAGTTTATCAATATCGGCAAAACTTTTGTTTCTTCGATTCATATATTTCACACTTAATTTATTTTCAACTCGCTGCAGTGCAACTGATAATGACATTATGTGTGTCACTTTGGGTTTCACAAATTAGCTCAATTCGATTTCCATGCCATGTTCCGTTGCATTATCATTTAAATTTAGAAAATATGATTTAACGCGACATTAATTTAACGATTGCATTTAAAATCAACAAAACGTTCAATATAGTCGCAACGAAATTCAAAACAACGCAATATGCGTCCTGCATCAACTTTTCTTTATTTATTCTTTTATGTTTGATTCAATTGATGTTGATTATCATGTGCACGGTGTTATGACTCATATTCATCAAGTGATATTCCTTTTGATGACAGTAGTCGCCACTTGCAACTCCCCATCGTTCTAAAA
The DNA here is from genome assembly GCF_009176525.2 of Contarinia nasturtii. NCBI lineage: Eukaryota > Metazoa > Arthropoda > Insecta > Diptera > Cecidomyiidae > Contarinia > Contarinia nasturtii. Next base: position 4,525,780 of record NW_022198383.1, on the reverse strand, counting down.
TTAAACAAAAATTATCGGAAACGAATTCTTTCACAGAGAGAAAACGAATTCTTTCACTACAAAGCAGAAAAAGAAATGAATGACAAAAATTTGTAGACTCGTCGTAATCTCAGCTATGCGTGGAATGTCAAAAATTACGCGAATAACCTTCAAGTAAAATGACATGCTATGAAGAAACATTGACACCGTAGAGTTCAGCTTGATGAATTGAATTATTATATATTGATAAGATGATGTAGTTGTATGTAGATAGCATTTATATTACGTAAGCATAAGGTCACTCAACAATTTGGATTTTGTACAATTTTCCATTGGTTTTCTGAATTTTTCCAATTTTTTTTTCTCAGCTTTCAGATCCAACAGTTGGAGTCGATTTTTTTGCTCGAATAATTGAAGTTAAAGACGGAACCCGCATCAAATTACAGCTATGGGATACAGGTACTTGAATTGAATTATTTCATTATGATAGATCATTGTCATCGGATAGACAATAATAGACTTATCATATTCGTGTTCATTTAATGTAGCTGGTCAAGAGCGCTTCCGTTCAATTACAAAGTCCTATTATCGAAACTCAGTTGGTGTATTGTTGGTATATGATATTACAAATCATGCATCTTTCGAGGTAATTCATAGAAACTGAATTTTGATTTTCTTTTGCCGTAGTGAAAACGGCACCCAAACATTGGAACAGCAAATAACATAACAGTTATAATATTCACTTAAACATTCGCAGCACATACCGTTGTGGATGATGGAAGCAAAGCGCCATATCGAACCTCATCGGCCGGTGTTCGCATTGACTGGTTGTAAATTAGATTTAGTGAGTAACGGTGCTCGCCGTGAAGTCAGCCGTGATGAGGCCAAGGCTTTTGCTGAACAAAATGGTTTATTTTTCGTCGAAACATCTGCACGAACTGGTGTTAATGTCGAAGAAGTATTCAACATGGTTACAAATGAGGTACGAATCTTGTCACATTTTGTTGTGAATTCTATTTTGCATCTTACCTTTTCTCTATTAAATGAAAAAATCTATCGATTAATTACAGGTATATGCCCGAATACAAAGCGGTGAATACAAAATCGAAGAAGGCTGGGACGGCATAAAGCCTTCAGCATTGTTTGGTCGGCCAAACAGTCTGGATTTCAATTTAGTGGTGGCCGAACCAGAAAAATCGACATGTTGTTGATTATCTATACCATTCAATTCTGAAGGATTGATTTCAATTCGTCACAATGTAATGAATTAGTTTAAGAACAAAAAGCCACATGAATTTTCTACGATACAATCATGCTAAATGATTTCTTTTCTTTTGTATATTAATCCATTTTCTGACGATTAGAGTAAACATTTAACTACTGCTTGTATTTGTCCGATTGAGGAATACTGAAAAAATAAAAACAAACTTTTAACATCTCCATCTCTCTACAAGCTCCACCTATATGCAGTAGACGTTTAAGAGAAAATTCATTTTGTAACGTGAACATTTTCAACGCTTTCGTTTTTATAATAATACAAAAACCACTAAATATAATGAGATGAAATCATCAATTCTGAATATTTATGTATTTAGTAGAAGATTTTTTTATAATTCAACTTTCATGAGTAATGCTATTTTATTAGGATATATATAAAGAAAAAAGCCAAACCATTATTCGGAGAACCAAATAAATTTGAATAAATTAAAAAATAAACAATCAATTTGATGAACAAAACTAATCTTGTTTTCAGACAATATATTGAATTAACTGGTCAGTTGACAATAGACGTTATTGTTTTAATGATGAATCACTTTTCTTGTTTTAATAGAAGTGATTGTTCATTATAACAATAACTTCTATTGTTTTGGTCCATTTAGCTGGCTAACGTACTGTCAGCTCAACTGACCAGTTAGTTCAATATATTGTCTGCTTGTTTTACTTTAATGATGAGCGCTTTCATGTCATATAATAACTTATTTTCCATTTTTTTGTGTTTTTCTCCATTTTTCGAAGACTTTTTTTAAAATAACAATACTACTATCAATATCAACTGTGGTCAACTTCATGTCAATCGTGCACTCTGCCATGACAGCTGTCAGCACATATTTATATCAAATATTCAATTTGCTTTTATTTAGGTTATAATCGACCAGAATTGAATAAAAGCAAAAAAAATGTCTTTTAAATTAATTTGTGGCGGTTTAGTTTCAAAATTATCGCAATTAAGCTTAACACATGTGAATAATTTTCACACAACGGCAATTGCAGCCGGAAAAATCAATCGAATGAAAGATAGAAAATCGATGCTTAAAACTGTACTCAAGAAATCGGATGGAGTTCAAAGTAGCTCCACGGCAGATATCGATAGTATTGCAACAAGGTTTGTATTTCACATGAGAATTTTATACATTTATTCCAACATTAAAACATGGTAATCATTGGTAACTTCAGCCAAACGTTTCAACGCTTCCCTGATGTGAATCTGCCGGATAGAATGTACGGTGATACTCCGTTCAAGGAATTGCCAATTGCACACATTCGTGTATCAAAAAACAACACAATCATTTCAGTGACCTCCAAAGATGGCAAAGTGCGTTGCATCAATTCAGCCGGTAAAGAAGGATACAAAAATTGTCGTAAAGGAACTAATATTGCTGGACAAGCAACGGCTATATCATTGAGCAAGGTACTTACTTATTTGTATATATTGTGTGTAACACTATGACTACCCATCCGATGAACATTATGATAACAACACTTGATTAATTCGGAATTACAATGTATTTTTTATAGATGGCTCTTAAACTGGGAATTCATACAGTTCGAGTTACAATTAAAGGACTTGGACCCAGCAGAGCATCAGCGGTGAAAGGCTTGCAAATGGGCGGATTAAACATCATATCCCTCACTGATGATACACCAATATCAGAAAAACCGCCACGACCACGAAAAGCTAGACGGGTTTAAGTTACTATAAAAGTGGATTAAATTAGTTTGGACTTTGTATTTGAATCAATTGAAATAAATGGAAATGAAAAATAGAAAATCATATTTATTTGTTGAAGATTGATCATTTTAGCCAAATATACATTTAGTGTACCAATTTTTCTGGGCGACAAATCTTATTTTTCAATTGTTATCCTCTTTTTTGATTTAATGTTCCATTCCTTATGTTAATCACAAGAGAATAACATCATAATAACACGATTTTGTCGATCGACAATGTGCCCGAAATCCTAGAATATATTTCCATCACTACGACAGTTTTGGCATATTTTCGGCATGTAGTAATGTTATTACAAGAAATAATATGGATCTTGGCAAAAATAGAGACTGGTTACCAGAAAACGCTATATTCTATTCCTGCCGTCCACTCAGATCATTCAAACACATCCACATAGTAGATAGATGTCACTATTGAGTGCCTTCCAGGAATCAAGTGTAATTAAATGGCTAATGATCATTACTCGAGTCATTAGAAACTTTCTAAGAGAGTATATTTGGAATTACCCTAATTACAAAAGAAATACATATAAGGGAGTGCATGTGCATACATTTCATCAGTCCAGTTTTACACTATTTTAAGACAGTCTACTTTCAAATAACTTTTCCAAAACAGTCAATAATAAAACAACAGAGTAATAAAATTTAATTCAATCATTTTCGCCAACAAATAGCAATATTTTAAATAAGGTGAATAGTAAATTTATCATTCAAATAAATTATTTTATTTTTTTGAGCTCTTTTATAATACCGAGAAAAATGGTTTGGAATAGAAGTCACCTCAAGAGGAAAGGAACGGAATCTCAGTTGCAACCACCTGCAAAAGTGACGAAAATCTGCAAAAAAACCATCAAAAGTGACGAAGAGCCAATTAGAAGAGGGATGAAATTCATACTTAATCCGCACTGTTGGCTCAAAGTGTTTGACTATTTTTCAATCGAAGAATTGCATTCATTCTGTAAATTAAGTGCTGAAAATGATCAATTTTTCACAGGATTGGTTAATACTTTCCAGATTGGCGGAAAACTATTAACATTGGATATATCACGCTATGATTCAGGGCAAGATGGATTGGAAATGAAAAGTATTCTAGCCACATTTGGAAGATCATTGACAAGGCTGAGAATTGAAGTAAATAAGGACAATCGGTTTGGGGAGGCCGTCCAAGCAATCATCAAATATTGTTCAGTTGGTAAACTTGAGGAGATTCAAATCCATTTCTCAACGTATGGAAACGCAGTTAAGAATTGGTCTCAAATGCAAGAACTCATCCCATATATTCGTGCCATAAAACATTTATACATCAAAGTTGATGGAACTTCACATGTGAATAAACTCGGTGCTCTCTGTTCGTTCTTCATAAATGAAGCCAAAGAACTTAAAACACTAAAGTTGATGAACATAGAATTTAATCAACTAACGACGACAAAACAAACCCAATTGACCGAATTGTATTTGATCAATTCAAATATGTTTGTCAGCGGTGACTTTAATTTTATTAAAGCACTCCCACAGTTAGAGGTATTTCAATATAAAAGCGGAATTTCAAGAGGTTCGGTTGTGAGCGGAACTGGTGAAGCATTAGCTAAATATTGCCCGAAATTACGAAGCTACTCCGATATTTCACCCATTAATGAAGAAAATCCACTTCGATATAGTTTCCTGCAAAATATGAATGGCTTAAAAGAAGTAACTATTTCGTCGAAACCAAGCATTGGCGAATCATTGCGAATAATTCCGGCACTATTGAAGGGTAGTTCACCCCATAAAGTGGTAATTAATTTAGGTAAACATAACCGGTTTTTAGAACCGTCTAATGAAAATATGGTGACTTTAACCAAAAGCGAAGCTGAAAGAAATTTCTCAAGTGCGGAATTTCGTTTGAACGAACGTAACTCAAATATTAACAATTGTGCAAATTTGTTACGAAAATTGTCATCATCAATGAAAGCAGTGCGCCAATTGAGGTTAGATGCAAGATCATCTATTCGCAATATGTCTGAAATACTTCAATACGTACCGAACTTACAAGAGTTGTGCATCTATAACAATGGATTATTCCAAATGCCCGCTGAAGTTCGAAAGATTAAGAGGGCGATCGGGAATATTGTGAAAGATCGCCAATCGAAAGTAATTCACGTAATTGTAAGCGAGGAAATGGAAAGAGAATTTAAATCAATCAAAAATATTGATGAAGTCATCACAATGTCAGTAAAGCGACGTTGTTTCAAAAGATAATGCTCACAGAGGCATCGAACATTTTTATGTATTTTCATTTCAGGTTCAATTTTTTCGTTCATTCACAAACAATATATAACTAATTGTAATACCAAGATACACAGTTAAATTGTTTTATTCGTGCGCAAATTGATTCATATAATGTTAATAATATTCCATTTCATTGTGAACATTTTTTTTGAATAAAAACCAAAAATTGACATATACTTCTGGCTTTTTTTTACTATACCTCCAAAAATGCAAAAAATAAAAATTAAAGGGTATTAATGCACATGCACAAATAATTAAACCCGTTGGACGAACCTAGCAAATTCGAATTTATTCTTCTTAAGATATTTTGTCATCAGAATCACAGGTGAGACAAACCCCCTTCTCAGCCATAAACTATTGTTTAGCGTGCGGACACGAGTTCGATTCTCGGTCAAATTTTGAGCAGTATTTTTGCATCGTGATTCGCTCAGGGACTAGGGGGTTTAATATTATCTAATATCTTCTAGTTTTTTCTAATAAGCGTACAAATACAGTGACGTATTGCTATGGTTTCTAGTACACTAATATCTCTAATAAGTTCTAACATCTTTTAGTATTTTTTATCTCGTGTCTCCCCCTTGGACCGAATCTCTGCCTTGTGGAGTGCTTGGAGGGCACTTAAAGAGAATAAAAAGAATAGTGTAAGCGCTGCCGGCGATTTTTGGTTGCAAAAAGGACTCAACTAATATCAATTCCCTGAAAATATCATAAAAATTCACATATCACAAAAATGATACATTCTCATAGGTTTCAGTTCTATTCGATGTAGAAACAAATCGAGAAACCCATGAAACATATCAACTTTAATTTTGGGAAGTGTAATGAGTCTTTTTCAAGGCTTAGTTACAACAGCACATAACACCAAGGAATTTTTTTACCAGAAAATGACGGGAGGAAATAAAAACGATTTACAAGGTCATAAGTTTGGGGTTAAAAATGACAATTATATCGGATCCAAATTGTGTACTTTAGATCAATTGTTCTGAATAGCAGGTAGTAATATAATTGCAACAAATGATATAAAAAACTTCAAATTGTCATACACAATAGATGTCGCTATTGAGAGCCTTGCAGCAACCAAGTGCAATTAGATGTATGTCATTTAGTATGGTATGATGTGCAATGCTAATGAGTCATTATAAAGGACATTTTGCAATATTCAAATTACAAAAATATTTGTATATAAGGTCGTGCATGTGCATTGATTCATCAGTTTAGTTTCAAAACTACTGTAGCACAGTCTAATTTTAAAAAAACTTTTTCAGAAAATCGTTCAAGCGTTTTTATTTTCGTTAAGAAAAGAATTTATCAATAATTTTTATCTGCTTTTTTCGGAACAACCAGAATAATGAATTCGAACATACAGCAAAAAAAGAGAAAAGCTACAGATTCTCAACTGGAACAACTTGCAAAAATGCTGAAATATTTTGGACCATCCAGAAACGGCTTAAAGGACATACTTAATTCGGACTGTTGGTTGCATATTTTTATGTTTTTGCCGATGGAAGATTTGTACTCAATTTCACAGTTGGATGTTGAGGACAAACCATTTTTCACAACATTGATCAAAAGTTCGTCGATAGGTGGTCGATTATTAACACTGGATATGTCACTTTACAATTTAAACATGGAAAATATTCTAACCACATTTGGAAAATCATTGAAAAAGTTGAGAATCGAAGTGAAGCATTCATTTTGGTTCCGAGAAGCCATACAAAAAATTATCAAATATTGCTCACCAGGTAGACTTACGATGCTTCAAATCGATCTATCAGACTGCGGACCCATAGCCCAAGATTATTTTCAAATGCAAGAACTCATCCCATTCATTCGCGACGTAAAACATTTGCAAATCACATACAATAAAAACGCTCCAAATGAATACGGCACACTCTGTTCGTTTTTCATAAATGAAGCCAAAGATCTCAAAACGATTAAGTTGAAAAACATTAACTGGGGTGACACCAAATTTAGTCAACAAATCTTGATTAGAGAAACCCAATTGACCGAATTGTATTTGATTAATTCAGGCATGTTTGACAGTGACTTCAGATTAATTGAAAAACTCCCACATTTGAGAGTATTTAAATGTAAAAGCGATTCGATGAGTGGGACGGTTCTCAGCGGAATTGGAGAGGCATTGGCTAAATATTGTCCGAACTTAGATACCTACGCCGATATTTCGTGTGCTGATGATGAGAATACAATTCGATATAGTTTCCTGCAGAAGATGAGGTGCTTGAAAGAAGCAACTATTTCATCGACTTCAACCAATGGCGCAGCCGTGCTTATCATTCCGGAAATATTAGATGAAGCTATTTCCCTTCGGAAGATGGTCATTAGCTTGGGCTACAATGACATGGTAATACTGTCCAAAAACGATACAGAGACAAGCTTAACAACTGTCGAATTTTACTTTGACGATTTTAATTCAAATATTGAAAATTGCGCAACTTTCTTACGAAATCTATCATCATCAATGAAATATATTCGTCATGTTAGTATAGATGGTATGGATTTCGTTTGCAATGTGCCGGAAATTCTTAAACATGTGCCCAATCTAGAAGAGCTAAGCATTTATAAGAACCAATTTGTGAAACTTCCAGTTGAAGCACGCAAGATAAAAAGCGCCATTGAGAAAATGGTTAAAGGACGCTGGTTGAAAACAGTTCATATAATTGCTAATCAGGAATTGGAAAGAGAATTTAAGGTGCTCAAGAACATTGATGAAATCATCACGATAACAGCCAATCCACAATTGTGCTCGAGGGGAATTGAAGTGCTCCTGTAATCATTCGGGCACGCATACACTCATTTTATATTTTATCCATAATCTGCTGTCATTTTCAAAAAATCGGAATTGTTTAATTTTTTTTAATTTTTAAAATAATCTTCTTTTTTATTCTCATTTCTTTATATCTGAACAGAAATTCAGCTAATGATCATAATTTAATATTAATTAAGAATGCTTTTTATGGCACTCATCTCAATTCAATTCCTTGCAAACCGAAATGTCCATACCTATTTTCTTAATAATTAATTTAAATACAAAAGCAATTCCCTTGCATTGTAATCTTGATTGTGCTCAATTCGATTAAACTTTTCTATTAAATTTTTTGTAAATTTGTAATGTTGGAGAGAAGCAAAATAAAAAATAATAAAAAAATAAATAATACTCCTTTTTTCATTCTCATCCCTTTGGACCCGACCAGAACTGCAGGTAATATTAATCGCTGGAAAATCAATGGAACACAATGGAATATTAATTAAGAATGCTTTTTATGATACTCATCTATCTCAATTTTATAGTTCAAATTAAAGCGTGTCAACACTACGAAATTAAATTGAAGTGACTTTTACAATTTACGAAGTGGTGGTTAAAAATTGTAATGAATACAATAGAATGGAAACAAATTGACTACTTTAAAACAACTGTCTCTAATAGCAGGTAGTAATGGCAAAAAATTAGAGACGCAATGCAAACGCTATAATTTATTCTTACCATTCAAACACATTCACATAATAGATAGATGTTGCTTTTGCGTATATTGCAGCAATCAAGTGCATTTGGTATAGTATAATGTGCAATGCTAATGAGTCATTAGAAAGGACATTTTGCAATGTCCTAATTACAAAAGTATTGTTGTATTGTAATAACCGTTGAATTTTCAAAACGAAAATGTTTGAAAACTTTTTTATTCATCATTGTGACTATTTTGCGAGTAAAGCATTGACGTAAGGAATGAACATTTGAATAAATAATTGTTTAAAAGAATTTTCTTTTGGCAACATTTGTGAGAAAAAATCAATCAAACCTCTTTTTTGGGCATGAATTTCGGGTATTCAATAAAATATGATATTATTGTCAGTTTTTTTGTTCATTTTGCTCCTTCACATGAGAAAAACCACATTTTCGAAACTCGTAAAAAAGTCTTTGGAACCAATTTTCAAAAAACTTTGTGTACACCATGTGTTTGAATATTAAAAAAATAAAAATTGCCAAACAAAATAAAAAAAATACAATATTCAACGTGGAAATGCATATTTTATTGCCACTGTCCTTGATGTTAACATAGAATGTAGCTGTTGAAAATTATTTTGTTGACAGTCATAAAATTCTAATAGTAAGAATAAATAGAATCTTTTTATTTCATTGTGTTATGTGAATCATAAACTCGACTAAATGAATCACCATTTATTACAAATCGCCATTGACGGAAGTTACCTTTGACTGTTACTGCCAACGAAAATAAGTCTGATATAACTCCCGGTATGTCTTCAATATCCGCAGTTTTTGCCAAATCTGTACAGTATCTTCTCTGGCCATATCCTAATAAATGAGGTTTGTTTCTTACTATGAGTTTCTTCGATTCCATTATCATTTCATCATGTGGCGGCAGGACTATCTCATCAGATATGTATTTTAATGCAAAGCGAGCCTTTTTTTTGTTAAATAATGCATTTTTACCAAACCAATTTAACTTGTAAATATTTTGTAACAGTATTATATTCACCTGCAAATCGTACATCCAAAAATGTGCAGCACTGTAAGGAACCTAGTTAATATAAAACGTTTTAAATATAGAACGAGACAATAAATAAATGATGGATGGTACCCCGATAAAGGCCATTGTTGAATGTTCAATATTTAAAATTTGCTTATACAATGGATATACGTATTTGTCATGAACTTGGATACCAGTGTTTTTCTTCAAAAATGGATAAGAATATTTATAGCCTGACAAGAAGAAGAATAAAAGGTTCCATGGCTTTTTTTTAAAGGAATATTTGATTTTCCAAATTTAAATGACATCTACCTGTTGCATAAATAACTACAGAGATATTTCTTCGTGTCCCGTCCTGAAATTCAACAGAATTTTTTCCAGTGAAACGTTTAACATTGCCAAAAGTGACCAAGTTAGATTCCTTTTCGGATAATGGAGGGTCTTCTTCCTCGTCATCAAAACCTTTGCTGCAAAATTCTCGAGCCTTTCCTAAACCATTCGGACATTTTTTTTAAATAAGACGAAATTATAATTCTTGAAATTTGCTTATATCGATATCATGAAATAATTATTTTCTGTAATAAATTCACTTAATACCTATCAATTTTTTCGTAGTAGAAATTTCTGGAATGGGAGCAGGTTTATAGGAGCTGTGTAATACTGATTTGGCAATCCCTTGGAGTTGATTAACAATATCATGACCACTGACACCTTGTCCGACAACAAGAACATCCTTTCCTATTTTAATTTGGCAATAAAAATGAAATTTACATGAAAAAACATCCTTTATCAACTCTGAACATTAAATAAATCGTCTTAAAATGTACCACTAAAGGTTTCAGGTATACGGTAATCGTGACTGTGCATAGAAATTCTTTTGAATTTGTTAACTCCTTCTATCTCGGGTTTGCGTGGTTCCGAATTGATACCAGTGCAAACAAAAACAGCATCAAATATTTTAGTTTCGGTCCGTTTTTTGTTTGTCATATTTTTAACAGTTATTTTCCATTTGTTGTTTTTAATTGAAACAATTTTGTCAACCAAATGATGGAATTTTATGTGCTCCGTTAAATTGAAATCACTTGCATAAGAATTTAAATATTTTAATATTTCGGTGTGGGATGGATATCCTTGTGTCTCCTCTGGATATTCATATCCAGGAAATTCAATCAACTGATATGGTATGTTTGTCCTATTTGAAAATACGTGAAAATTAAAGTCATTTCAAAACGTGATTTTAAATACGGCTAAAATTCGTTTTTCAAAAAGTATATACTATCACTTAGAGACACATCCAAAAAACCTGACAACAGCAACCTAGCTGATAATACAACGTTAGATAACATCTATAAAATCCTATGTAAAGCCACTGAAAATATCACCAAATTACACACACACAAGAAAACGAAAAAGAAATTGTCCAAAAGCTGACAAGTTTGATCGACAAGTAGACTATTAATTTACCTAACAAAATAAAATTCAATCTAATTTACTTGACTGGTCAATATAGACACAGATATTAAGCAATCGATTGATGAGAAAATATTTTTGAAATTGAACCAACATATATATTTTTTGAATGAGCAGACAAAATTTGGTTCCGAATGGTATATTTTCATACATTCTAACGAAAGAAGAGAAACGAGTTTTCCTGCAATAAATACTTTTTCATACCTGAGATCACGATACATCGGAGTATGAATATCAACACCGTACTCATCTACCCCAGTTTTATCGGTATAATACCATATTCCTCCGAGTACTCCGGTCTTTTCGTAAATGTTTACATTGTGTCCCTGTTCGATAGCATTTTTGGCACTAGTAAGACCTGCTGCTCCGGCTCCAATAACAGCTATATTTAGAGCTTCACTTCTGCCCAAAAATCCAAAAATAAATGTCACAAAGGTCCATTTTATTTTGTGCAATACTAGCATTTTATTTCGTTTTTGTTCATTCAGAATGTTCGTTTACTATTTTTTTATTTTTCGTTTTTTTATTTCGCTATTTGAACTTCAATTGATATCAACAATTCAAAATAAGATGAATCGAATAATGGACATACACGACACTAGTTCTCTTTTGCAAATAACAAAATTACGAAAATATTATTATGTCTCTTAGCTAGAACAGATGTTGTTTTGTAATAATGAAATATATAGTTATATATCAATGTAGCAGAATGTCTTGACATCAAAGCAGATTGTTAACCGTTCTTTCGATAAAAAAAAAAAAAATTCCAAAGAAGAACGTCAATGACGTTACGTCAAATAATCTTTGAAATTTTTTGCTTTCGAGAGTTAGTGTATGACTAAAGTATAGAAAGTGTTATTGACGAATTGTCAACAACATATTTGATTGTTTCACGAGTTAACTCAATTTTGCCACTTCGAACTATTAGTATATCGATAGGATAGTATGTTTTCATTCACCTATAAGTGCTGAATGATATACTCTCCTATCGATATATTGTATAGATTTATTGATATATCAAATATTTCTGGGTTCAAAACAAAATTGCTTTAAACAATTATTTATTCAAATAATAAATAAAATAGTGACGATGATAAAAAAAGCTTTTACACATTTTCGTTTTTAAAATTTAACGGTTATTACAACATATGTAATAAGCGGTGAAGAACGCAATTTTTGTCATCAAATATGTCCAGCACCTTCCGATTTCATTTGAAATTCGTGATGCGACCGGCGAAGAGAGCGGTTTTTGTTTCTGTATCCCAAATATAGTACATAAAAGGATGGTCAACAATGAACTTCAATGGTTGCACTGGCTGTGGAGGGTAACTTATCAAAGTAATACCGACTATAGCTGTAAAGTAAAATTTGTAAACAACGCGAGATAATATAATGGCATAAATCTTTGAATTAGCTTACTAGCAGCAGCAGCCTCTGAGCCTTCTTCAGTTATTTCGATAAAAGCTTTATGAACTACGTCGGATACAAATAACTTTTCTGGTGTCTCCAAAAGTCCACTCAAATTAGCTTTATGTGCATCAAACATCTCACTCATGCCCAGCTAAATAAATATGCATTTCAAAAACATTAAACACGTGAAACCAAAAGAGTAAAAGAAATTAACACAAAATCAACGTACATTTTTTAATATTTCATTTAAATTGACTTCGTATTCGATTTTGAACTTTGGCATAATGACTTCAAAGCCATATGGGTATCCATTTGTAACTTTCGCGATATCATAATTTTTCAATTTGCTTTCCACTACTGATAGTCCTGTACGTTGACGTGGCAAAACAATTAGAAATGAGAATTTTGAATCAGCGTACTTCAGCTCAAGTACATCAGCATCTAATTCATCCGAACGTCTGAATTTGAAGTTGCTTGTAATTTGCATGAAATCAACAGAAACCGTTTCAGTTTCGCTGATATAAAAGTCGCGCTTTTTAGTTTGTTCTTTATCAAATCTATTTTTCCAATTTCCTTTGAAATAGATAGCATTCACCAATACAACAGCAGAACTACTGTCAATGCTTTCCGGTGTGACTAAGTTGTTGATTTTGTCGTGAGTTTTTTCTTCCACAAAATGATTAATTATTTGAGCAGCCTCACTTCCATTTTCAAAATTTATTGATTCAACGCCAGACGAAAACTGCTTCTCAGCCACTTCTTTGAAATGCGGATTGAGCGAATAGCCTTGTTTCACATAAATTTGATTGGCAATCGATAGGGTGGATTGTCCAGCGCCGTTTTGAATCAATGTATTGTATGCGTTAATCTGATTTGCCACCGCCGTTTTGTTTTCATTCAAATGTAGGGAATTTATCATTTCATTGAATGTATTTCCCTCGGTGGCTTGAGAGAGTAAGGCGAGTGCACTCAAAATAGATAGCGGCGATAAAAACACATTCTCATTTACCGAGTGTTGAACACATTGCTGTAAAATATCAATTATTTAATGAATATTTCGATGAACATTTCATACCCAAATTACCTGATATAAGTCTATTGTAAATGTTCCAAATGAATTGGTTAGCTCATTCAATTGGATTTTAGGTGTAGAGTTAAGTAACGACATCGTGTTGCTATGATGTTATTCTCTTGTGATGTACATAAGGAATGAAATCTTCTTTAACACAAGCTATACTTAAATCAAAAAGAGTGATGATGTCAATAAATTTTGATAACAATTTAAAAATAAGATTTTTCGCCCAGAGAAACTGGTACGCTAAATGTATATCAGTCAATAACAAGGGTAAAGGTTAAACAAGTGTACACATCATTGCCAAATTTATGATTAGAAATTTATCACTTTTGAACCATAGCCGTTCGTTAGTGTTCCTGTTTTGATAAAAAAATGTGCTTTTTTTCGTTTCCATTTATTTCAATTCATTTATACACAAAGTCCAAACTAATTTAATCAACATTTACAACATTTCGGTTAGAATATTCGTGAGCTCAGGAAATTTGTTAAATTAAAAAAGCAACATGTTCATATAAAAAATGTATGGGAACGTTGCAATTTTATTTTATAGTAACTTAATTCATTTCTAGTAACTTAAACCCGTCTGGCTTTCCTTGGTCGGAAAAACCTTATTTTTTTTCTATTTTTTTGACTCACACTACCTACTTCAAACTTTACAGAATTTTAGTGATTAATTATTGAAAATTTGTGATGCAATTTTTAGAATTTGTGACTTACCAGGAAATGAGTTACAAGCCTAAATTTGAAAAGCCCATTCACCAAAATGTCTATAAATAAAATTATGAAATATTCGACAAATTACAAAGTTTCAAAAATCTAATGATGCAGTATTTTAGTGATTTTCTATACGACATCTGGTGGCACATTTTGATCAAAAAATTGAAAATTGCCCAAATATAAATTATTGTCGAAAATTATGTATTTGTAATTTATTTTATTTATTCCAATTGAAAGATATATATTAGTTTATTTATAATATTTCTTCTTTGATATAATTGGTATCATTAACAACACTGTGCGTCACTCAAAATGTGGTGGAGACGAGACCCACCGTTTTTACATAATTTGGGTATGCTGACTTCAATGGCATCACTCGTTTTTCTCTATCACGTCAGGATTTTCTACAATTTTCCTAGAGAGTTTTCCGGAAAACCAAAATTGGCTGTTTATACTCTAGTAACATTTTGAATTCATGCAATATCCCAGTGGGGTGACCTATCAGGGGTTGTACTACGGTTCAAGTTTAGTAAAGCCACACAATTCGTTAAAAAAAATTGAGTCATTTGAAAAAAAATTGATTTGGTTATTCCCCTCTGAAGTCCAGATTTTGAAGTAAAATTGGTATCCATTCAAACGCTCTGAAAATGAGTATTTGCTATAAAATTGGGTTTGAATACACTTACCATACAAAAAGTATCCAAAATGGTCAAAAATGACAAAAAATGTCAACGTGTGGTAAGTGTATTCAAATGGAATTCCAATACCACTTGTTATAAATATGACATAGAAAAATAGACAAAAATAATAACAATTCTTTTTTTAAATGTGTTTTACAAAAATGAAATAATTTATAAGAAATCATAACATGAACTGAAATTCAAATAAGAAAATGCAAATTTTAAGTAGTGGATTAAACTTTTCCAAAGAATATTAAAAATGCAAAAATCATCATAAATTGTTCACTCGGTACAGTCAAAAATCAAGAAGCAATCAAAACTACTTGAAAAATGGTCGCGAAATAATTATTTTCATCTTAATGATGACATGATTTTATCAAATATTCCTCTTATAAATTATCATCATATTCTTTGGTGAAGTTTTCATCGTCGATTATGACATATTTCATTTCACGAAAATCCGGCGAAACATTTGAACATATCAAAGCATCTACAAGTATTTCTGAATAAATTTCTGGTATACTATCAATCTCAGCAGTGTCCGCAAGATCTTTATAATATAGTTTGTGCATCAATCCCAGTAAATGAGGCTTGCTTTTAAATGATATCATCTTCGAATCTTCCAGCATTTCTTTATATGATGGCAATAGTTTGGCTCCAGAGATGAATTTCAGTGCAAAACGTGCCTGGTCGCAAAACATGTATTTTAATTGTATACATTATTACGTACACTCATTTTAAAAGAAATTTTGGTTACCTGCAAATCATACATCCGATTGTGAACCGCAGTAAAAGGAATCTAGTAAATATAAAAAGTTTGTAAATATAAGAAGAGACGACAACAAAAATGCATTAGATGATACCCCGATAAAGGCCATAGTTGGGTGTTTAATGTTCAAAATTTGTTTATACAAGGGATCAACGTGATTTTCCTTAACCATAATTCCAGAATTTCTACTCAGAAATGGAAAAGAGTATTTATAACCTGAAAAAATAATAAAGAACATCGTTTAACTAAATCTTTTATTTTCACATACATGATTGTACTAAATGGACTTTAATCTTTCAATATAACCTGTTGCATAGATAACGACTGTGAAATTTTGAATCGTCCCATCATCAAATTCGACTCCATTTGATCCAATGAATCGTTTCACGTTGCCTTTAAATGAGATATCATTTGCAAGTAAACCGAATTGATGCTGTTCTTCTTTTTTATCGAGGCAATTACCACATATTTCAACAACTTTTTCTAAAATATTCGATACTTGTCATTAAATTGTAAAAGTATAACTGATCTGACTAAAATGTTCGAATGTACTATAACCATGGGGAGATTCACGCTAGTAAATACGAGAAAATTTTAGTGCACGTAGAAAATTACGTACAACATAATTTGACGTAAAGTCATTATGAATAGTCTTAATTTGGCTACCGTACGTATTATAATTTAAAAAACGTCAACGTCAGACTATTTAAAACATTTGAAGGCTTCAAAACACAGCATCATGACTTCAAATATAGTAAATTATAAAATTTAGTTTTTTTCACTATCTTTTGTTAGATTAAACAAAACAAACAACGCATTTTCCACATCTGAATGATCAACCACTTGACAGATGGATGCGTAACATCTCTTATAAACTGTAAGAGATAGTAAACACTAGAAAAACTAGAAAACTAAAAAAACTAGCTGCACTAGAATTTCGTAAATGACTCCATGAAAGTGACATTCAGTAATCGACATGGGTGAAAATAAATCAGAATTTAAGTTTCTTTGTATTTCGTCTTCATTTTTGTGTCTCACATTTCAGATATGTAGAAGAGCAAAATCAGTGAAGAAACAAATCTCATATAAACACCTTCAAAAAATTTTAATTAAGAAAATATTTCCTTTTCAAACCAACAAACAACTCACCTATGATTTTTATAACACGAGATTCATTTGGACCATCTTCACGAGAGCTAAGCGTTATTCGGTTGGCAATATTGTCGAGTTGGTTCACCACATCGTTACCACTTGGACCAGTTCCAACAATTAGTACATCTTCTCCTGTAAATTTAATTTCCGAAAGGGAAATGATATTAACCACAAAATTAATATTAAATACTATTGTGATAAAAAAAACGTGTGATAAAATGAACCTAACGCCTGTCGATTCTAATATCTTATAATTTATTAATTTGTATGCATCTTATTGTCCAAAGGAATTAAATAGTAAATAAAATAAACCGAATTCATTATCTAATCAGTGTGTATAGACATATAGATAAGAAAAGAATTAAAAATCCATTTCGGGAAGGATTTATAGATTATGACGAGGGTTCCTAGGGTTCGGATTACCCCCCTCCAAAATATTTTTAGGAACGCTCAAAAATTTTGGAAATGAGGACCTTTTTTTTGCTGAGAAAATTCTTTCGATTTGCTAAGGATTTTCGCCAAGTGAAGAGCAAAAAAAAAACGATTTTATCCTCATTTCCTACAAATTGTTGACATCGTCAGGGACCCCATGGATTTTTCCAGGGACCCCCAACGGAATTTTGCCATCACCTTCCCCATCTAAATTTTTTCCATCGGAGTAGTTTTTTGAAAACTATACCAACAAAAGAGAAAAACGAAACCCTCTCTATATAGTTAGTACCAAACATACCTTCAAATGCTTCAGGTTTTCGATAGTTACGACTGTGCATGATTTTTCCTTTAAATTCTGTGACGCCCGCGATTTTTGGAATTTGTGGGGAAGAACTAATACCAATGCAAATAAAAACAGCGTCAAATGTTAACTTTACGCTTTGGTTTTTAGGCATGTCCTTGACACTTATTTCCCACTTCTTGTTTTGTATTGAATGGATTTTTTCAACCAAATGATGATATTTTATGTGTTCCTTTATATGAAAATGTTCAGCATATGAATCCAAGTACTTCCATACAACTTCATGTGAAGGATACGACGGTGTGCTTTCTGGATATGTGAAATTTGGAAACTCCATGGTTTGGTACGGTGTATTTGTTCTAATTACAAAAAATATAATAATAAAAATATTTCGCATTATTCTTCCAGCTTAAATTAAAATGATTTTTTTCATACCGTAGCTCTTTGTACATTGGAGTATGAATATCAACACCATATTCATCTTTCCCTATTTGGTCCGTATAAAACCATACCCCACCGAGTGCCCCGCTTTTTTCGAATATCACCACATTGTGTCCATCTTCAATGGCATTTTTTGCACTCGCAAGACCTGAAGCTCCGGCGCCAATTATAGCAATATTCAAAATCTTTTTCACATTCGAATGTGCGGCTACATGTGTACTCAATGCAGAATACACGAATGCCAAAATTAAACATTTAACTGTAACGGATACCATTATAGATATTAACTGATGGATACAAACTCGACTTTTTGTAAAGACTATTGACCTGTAATCAAATGTCGCTTGAAAAAGTCCTTTCTATTAACAATACACAGTTCGGTTAAGTCATCTATTGTATACTACCACCGTCCGCACACTACTAGTTGAGAAATGATATATCAGAAGTGTATTGTGTAAGATATCATTGTGTAAACACACGTGTAATTTTTTTTTAATTCTTCAATTCTGTTTTAGGAGAAATATTTTTTCCGCGTGCGTTTGCAATATTGACGCAAGTCGGTATAGAAAAACGTTTTGAAAGAAACGTACCAATAGATCCAAACACAACACCCATTTTATGTAGGCGATTCCGTAAATGAAATAATTACGTCAAAGTGAAATTGGAAAACCTATGCATTTCATTCGGTGTGGTTATTTCTTTACTTCGCTCGAGACAGGAGCAAGAAAAGTGTGAAATCGGGAATTTTTCTTAAATAAAGAAAAGCATTCCAAAGTTTCAGCCATTGAACTAAAAATGACCTTTCTGAGTATCCATTGTTTCTTTTCTACTGACGATCGCTAACAAATGAACTACCAGTAATACATTCTCGATATCGCATTCTCATCAAGGCTTACTAAATTTAGTTATAAATTAGCTACACCCACCGATAACACCTTTGATCCCAAAATCGTGAAAGATGAATATGGATTAAGATGAATATCAGACATTATAATGAGATATTTTCAGCCAGATCAATCAGCTCAGCCAGATATCGTCAGGAACTGAAATGGAATGAAAACAATAAAATTGATTGTTATAGTGATTGTAGCAATATAAGTTTAATTATAGCCATAACAATCACTTCTATTGTTTTCACTAAATTTCACCTCCTGACGATATCTGGCTGGGCTGAATCATCTGGCTGAGAATATCTCATTATAATGTCTGATGAATATCACCCGGGATTCAAAATTAAGTAAATGCGCACACTGTCATTACCAAGGACCGGTTCGTGCATATTTCCATGCTTGCCTAGATACGCTAGGTAGCATAGATATGCCAAGCATAGCGGCAAATGCAACCGACGCATCGCCGTCCACTCTGTATGAACATACACATATTCGTGTATGCAGGCGGCCGTGCTTTGAGACACGTACGCATAAGATATAGCTCGATTCGAATGGCGACGGATGCGTTGCGGCTTAGCATAGCTATCTTGCATAGAAATATGCGCGAACCGGTCCCTGGTCATTACACCCACGAATGACGTCTTTATAAGTATCCATGGCGTAAACTAAGTTTGCGAAAATGGATGAATTGTAGATCCTTTGAATGTAAGACCGGTAAGAAAATCTTAAAACATCCGTCACCAAGGAGCCATTCACCTTGCTATTCACAGCCTAATTTTGATAGTTTCTCCTAGTGCGTGAAGCTAATGTATAAATTATAAGTAAAAAACACTTCTTTAGATGTTCTCACTGTGACGCAATACTGCATATCAAATCTGAAAATGATCTGATATAAATTTTCAGTGACGCTTGCAATCAAATACACAAACAATTTTTATATTGCGTTGCCTCTTGGGCATTATTACAATGAAATTTTAATTTTTAATTTTCTAGGAATGATTCAACGCGGTCAAATTTTGATTTTTTTTTTTGCGGATTCTCAATTTGGTGCCCGAGCACTACTAAAATATGCAAAAACCCTTTTCCACAAGTCAGCGGTATCGATTTTCATTTCTTTACAGTATATATAGAGTGACGCAAAAATACATATCACATATAAATATATGTGTATATGTATCACTGCCGTCCCCCGTGATATTATCCAAACAAGAGATTTCATATAAAATGAAATTTTTATCCATCAACCAAATTCGCTCAAAATCTAATGATTTCTATTCCTCGCAACCCCCAATCATCCTGTAAAATCATATTTTAAATAACTTTTCTGTAGAGTTCAATTACAATATTTCATCAAAGTTTTGAATTAAGTTGAAACCAACGCAAACTTTATTATTTAATATTTTTTCTTCTACAATGTTATGTTTGCTTTAGTATTAATCAGAGCGACCATGGATTAATCATTATTAATGATGTATTTGAGTGTTTTGCGAGTTAGAAAAGGCGAATTAGGCATATCGTCTGTTTTGAAACCTCCATATTTTTGAGCAATATTTGTATAACTAAAAAGTAAATGAACTATTTAGTACAGATCAACTAGAAATACTATTTCATTTTCTTACCTCATGCGGCCATCCTGCTCATATCCAACGTTATAAGCTGCATAAGCTTCATCAAATCTTGTAAAATAGGCGGATGTTGCTCCAATACCATTAGTCACACAGATCGCTTCTCTGAATTGTAGCATTTTATGAAAATTTTCCAGCCTACGCTGATCTTTTCGAACCCAAAAAACAGCACTGTTCAAAAAACTATCCACTCCATACTTTTCAGTCATATTAAAAGATAATTCTGAGTCAGACAATATATTGTAGTACAAGCTCACTTTTGGAAGAAGCTGAAATCAAACAAAACTCAAATTAAAAAAAAAATCTCTGAAAAATTCGGCATTTTTCTTACACTGGGTGGAATTGAAGTCCCTGAACCATCATTTAAATAAAGAATATTCAAACCAATCATTTTACCCTTTTTTACCCATACAAACGATTTGTTTTCTGCTATATATGAAATCCATTTTTCCCGAAAATAATTACGAGATTCTCCATCGTTGGAAATACCTTCAATATGTTTAAAATATTTTTTTTTATATGGAATTAAATAATGTGTTAGATAGACATAAAGGAGTACATGCCCGTTCCGATAAACAAGGGATCTTCATTTAGAGTTTCATTCATTAGCGTATTTATAGTTACAAGGTCATCAGTCGTCAGTAGTCTAAGACCAAGAGAACCCAATTTTGCATACATTTCAACTAAAAATGAGAAATTCTTTTTAAAAAAACTAAAAGTGGTAAAGTTTATTGGAAATATCATTTCGCTCAATTTAAAAATGTAAAAGTTGTACAGATTCGTCCTTACTTGTATCTTTAACCTTAACATGCTTGATTCCCAAGTCTGCGTCAACAAATTTCAATGCAAAAACACCAGCTAGTGTCAAAATGATAACTTTTGTATTTAACATTTTAACTTAATTTTGCGCAGAAAGTAATTTCGAAGATGACAAAACAACTGTACTGGCTATAACTCTCCAATGAACTTACATTTACACATGGGTCTCTATATAGGGCATTTTTGGAAAAGTATTTTATAAAAAATCGTTATGTTCTATTATAAATAGCATTCCATGCATATAAGCGTGATCAAATTGGAATCTTATTTACCATCTGGTTAGTATTATTAAATTTTTTTGATGACAATACAATGAGGACAAATGAGGAATAAACTTTATGTTTTTAAAAAATATACTTGAGACGAAACAAAATTGACGGCAATAATTGTTTATTCAGTTGTAATTATTGTTAATTACATCAATCCATTTAATCATTTCGATAAGAGAAAAATATTTTTTTTTTCATTTCTTTCTTAAAAAACAACTTTTACTTTGTTGTAAATTAGATATTAACTACATTTGTTAAACAGTTACAAAATATTATTTACATTCTTTAAATTGTTCGATAAACGTGCAGCATTCATTTTGTGAGGCTTCCATCTTTAATAGGATCGTCTTCTCCAACTAAATTAAGCTTAAGCAAACATACAAGAGCCTTGTTCAACGAATCGTCTATTTTTTCCCAATACGAGCTGGCGCATTTTTGGTCTTGAAACGTAATTATCGTTTGAATAATCGATCTTCTTGAATCAGCATTTTGTGGCATTTATCAAACACTCACTCAGAAATTCATTTTCAGCATGGTTTAAAAAAAAATCGAATGCGAACAAATAAAAAAGTCACTTCAAAATTGTACCTCAAAAATCTAGGGGGTATTTTCGAGTCGTTTTCCAGAGGGGGATAATCTGGACCCTCGTCAACAGCTATGCTTCAATGTGAAATAGATATTAGTTTATCCACAAATGATTAATAAAAACTTAGAAAATATTATGCGCATCACAATTTCGATGTCTTATTTTTTCAGATACCACCACAACCATCTCAAACAATTAATATCTAAGTCATTAATCAAACTGAACGAATGTAATGCATAAATTTAATTAATAAATCGATCTAGAAATAGATACAATAAATAAATAATCACATTTTTTTTTATAGCTTAAGCTTTCGCAAATTAATTGTATATATTGAACAATTTTCGTTTTATTTTATGCATGTTACGACTTTCATTTCTGACAAGCCACAAGAGCTCTATAATAAGTTCGCTGTTTAATAAATAAGAAAAAAACACTTCTTTGGAAGTTCTCACTGTGACGCAATACTGCACATCAGATCTAAAAATGATCTGATATAAATTTTCAGTGACGCTTGCAATCAAATACACAAACAATTTTTATATTGCGTTGCCTCTCTCATTTTTAGAAAAATTAAAATGAAAATTTTATGCCCAAGGGGCATACACAGTGAGAACTTCCAAAGAAGTGTTTTTTCTTATATCATTTGTTTAACATTAAATTTAATTTTTCTGTTTGAAATCTACAAAATTTTTTGGCTCGCTACGCTCGCCTAAATTTTACATATTCTTTTATTACAATAATTTGAGTTTTCTAATTGCTCTCGAATTTTTTTTTACATTTTCAATTGTTTTTGTAAAATTTTGAAACAAAAGGAGAAATTTCTACTGTGAATTTGTAGTATGTATGGTTACCAAATCTATTCGAAACTAATTGTACCAATGTTTTAATTCATTTTCTTCAATTGAATAAAGCCCTCAAAATATCATTTCAAGGTGTAGTTTCCAGGCCGATTATCTCTAAAAATCAAAACAATTTCTCAAAAAGATTGCCCCCATTGGATTCCTTGGGTCCGAATTATGTGATATCAGTTGTTATAGTGAACGAAAATTATAAAATCCAAGTATGTTGTAGTTGGTTATTAAAAAAATCTTAAAAAGATGATCGGCCAAATACACGCTTTTTCCAATTTTGACCAATTTTGAAAAATGTTGGTTCTAAAAAATGTGCACATTGGTTCAAAATTGGGTGCTCATTCGATCTATGATTAAAAAAAATCGTTATTCACACGTTTTTTTTTTTTAAATTACGATTTTCATCGATATTTCCCCATTTTTTAATAGTATGGTCATAAATGGATTGAACCATCTCCACTGAATTTTTTTCAAAATTTTCTTCGCTGTATGCCCAACCTCTTTTGGTTGGTGTGAAAAAAGTCATGGTCATTTTTCCAAAAAAACAACACATGCAGCGCCATCTAGCGATCATTTTCAAATTTTTTTCCAATCTGACTTCAGAGCTGGATAGCTGAGGTTCGTAGCTTTCCAACGATAGATCATTACATCACCTCTCATATGCACAGAAAGTAGGCCATTCGATGAAAAACTGAAAAAGTGCATTCCACTTTTTTTCGAACCTAGACCTCAGACACTTGCGTGACGAAATCGAAAAATTCGAAGAAACTTGTATGCTCAGTTTTCCATCTACTTCCGAATAAAATCGGTCTCCGACGATTTATCAAAAATTTACTAAAATATGCAAAAACCCTTTTCCAAAAGTCAGCGGTATCGATTTTCATTTCTTTACAGTATATATAGAGTGCCGCAAAAATACATATCACATATAAATATATGTGTATATGTATGTTGGTATTGCGCCACTTGGGGGACTGCCGTCCCCCGTGATAGCCACATTAGTGTGAAGTTTTCGTCATGTGATAGTTTTTGCTAGTTTTCCAACCTGGATTTATATCTACCTTTATTGATTCGACTGTAGTTCCACGGATTGGTTTTGTATACGTTATCAGTCTGTTCTAATTTTTCAACTTTTTTTTGCTAACAAACGGGAGACATGCTGTTTAAACCGAATTCTGGCTCCAATGGTGATAGCAACTCGTAAATGAAAAAAATTAAAACAGAAAATAAAACCAGAGACAGAAAAATCGAGAAAAGCCGATTTTTGCTTGTAATGATAAAATACATTTCATTTTCACATTTATTTATTTCATTCAAATCCGGTTGCAATTTTATTATATTTTTGCTTTTGAAATTGTATTTTTCTTGATTATGTATTTATATTCTCTGTAAAAAGCATCGGCTTGACTTTGTAATGCATTCGTAGAAATATCTGATAAGACTTCTGGTACCTGGACTTCTGTTGTATTACAACAACAAATCTATGTTAAAAAAATGCTGTGTTCCGCTTTGCTATAACAACCATTCAGAGCGTTGTTTTTATTCTAGAGCGTTCAGTTGAAGTAACATCACAAGAATAACAAAAATTGAATTCGATGTTTTCTTTTCTATTTTTTTGCGTCGCGCTCTCATATTTTCCATTTGTGGTACGCAAACGATATACACAAATCTAGCAGAAGACAACAACGGCGATGCGCTTATATATTACGAAGACTTTGTGACCGCCATCTATATATGGTGGTATATGTCTGATAAAACCAGTCGGCGTGAAAAAAAAGTCATACCATTTTCATTCATATGAATTGATTTTATATATTGGGTGTGCCAATTAATTTTACTGTAACGCATCGGACCATACTATTACCATATTCACGTTAAAGTCACGTCATTTGACACTAGTTTTCAATATGTTTTATTTTGTCAAAGTGTAAACAACATATTTTTTTCGCTTAAAATCATGTCAGCCTACGTGCCAAAAAACAGCATTTGCGGGAAGTTTTATTTTTCTTCTTTAGTTCGAAGAAAAGTTCTGCTGAAAGTCATCGTTTGATCTCAGATACTTACGGTGATCATATTCTATCGATTTCAACCTGTGAGTATTGGTTTCGACACTTTAAAAGTGGTAATTTCGACGTGGAAGACAAAGAACGGCCAGGTCAGCCAAAAAAGTTTGAAGATGCAGATTTGCAAGCATTACTCGATGAAAATGCATGTCGAACGCAAGAAGAACTTGCAATGGAGTTGAATGTCGACCGAAGAACCATTTCTGTGCGTTTGCATGCAATGGGAAAGATTCGAAAGTTGGGAAAATGGGTACCACATCAACTGAATGAAAATCAATTGAGAGCACGAATCACAGCATGCAAACAACATCTTGCCGAGCACAAAAAACATAGTTTTTTGAGTAGAATTGTTACTGGCGATGAAAAGTGGGTCTATTAAGATAACCCAAAACGTAAAGGAGCGTATATTGATCCAGGCCAACCAGGACCGTCGCAGCCAAAACGAGACATTCATTGCCCGTAGGTCATGCTGTGCATTTGGTGGGATCAGAAAGTTATCGTGTATTATGAGCTGCTAAAATAAGGTGAAACGGTTACAGCTGAACGCTATCGACAACAATTGAACAAATTGGCGCATGCATTGAACGAAAAACGGCCGTTGGTAGCGAGAAAACACCATCGAGTTTTGTTTCACGACGACAATGCTAAGCCACATCGAGCACACATCGTCAAACAAAAGATAGAGGCGTTCGGTTGGGATCGGCTTGATCACCCCCCGTACTCTCCAGACCTTGCCCCTTCTGACTACCACTTGTTTCGATCAATGCAAATGGGCTTGTCTGAGATATCGTTTCGAAATCCTGAAGGAGTGCGAAAATGGATCGATGAATGGATAGCATCAAAAGATGATGAATTCTTTCGACGTGGAATCGACAAGTTACCAAGAAGATGGGCGGAGGTCATAGCTACCCATATGACTCATTTGCGGAGTAATTTTGTCGAGGGCGGGACTGTGCGGAGTTCGGCGGAGATAGTATGCAAATGCTGTGTATACGAGTGCAACAGCATTCTTTGCTATTCATAGATTTATTTTGTCCAAACGAAAATCACATAGAAGTGCTGTTACCCTCGCACACACAGAGTTTGTATGTCATCTCCGCCAAACTCCGCACAGTCCCGCCATCGTCCAAATTACTCCGCAAATGATTTATATGGGTAACGATGGGCAATACATTGGTTAAAAAATTGTACAGTTGTTTTTAAATATATGTATCTTTTCACACAAAAATCCTTTAAAATTAATTGGCACACCCAATTGGCACATCGATTTATTAAAATTCAAAAAATTATTTAATAAACCTAATCAGAGAAAACGCTTGGATCAGCATATTGTCCAAGTGCGCTAAAGAAAAACTCTTCTCTTTTTGTTAAAGAAAAGCCAAACTTTTGTCCGATATGATTTTCATTGAGAACTGCATATATACCCAATTGACATTCATTTGACTTTGGCTGAGGCAGAATATCACCTTGAATTTGTACCAATTTGCCTTTTCCTTTCGAACCTTCATCGGCCACTATATAAAATCGTTTGGTAGCTGTTGCAACATGCAAGAAAAATGCTAATGCATGATTATTATTCAGGATTCGGCCACCATTTAATCTAGCGTAGATATCAACATGTCCAAGTCTAGTTTTAGTCATTCCCTGAACATTCGAGCTATGAATCACTTGAACATATTCGGCTAAATCTGGTTTAATTGTGTCTTTGGGAGTTTTAGCCACAACCGGAGGGGTTCTGGATGGATCCAATGCTAAAGTTTTTAATTTATAATAGAACTCTTGTTTAATTCCGTAATCCAATGCAAAAAAACTGTGCAAACTTATAAATACCTAGTAACATTCTAACTTTTTCGCCTGTTTTACTAAGCAAATATTCGGCAGTTCTGCCAGCGATATGAGCACCAAAACTGAAACCAGTCACATCCACCCGTGACATATGGAGAATATTATCTCCGGCTGAAGATTGAGATTGATTTCGTACATTCAACACCAAATCACGTGCCATTTTCGCCACATATTCAAGCCGATTTGTTGCCACCAATTTATCCAAATGACCAATCGCTTGACATCCAGTTCTTGGTTTATCTGAATAGCAATATGATACGAAACAAACATTGTTTCCAGATGTAATAAACCATTCTATGGAGAAAATAATAGAATTTTGTTCAAGTAAAAACAAGCAGTCTTTCTATGAGTGAAAAAGTTCAAAAGTAAGAAAAAGAAAAAAGTACCTCTGGCAAACTTAAACAAAAGTCCTAATTAAGAAAAATTAGATTTTTTTTAATGGAAAATAGAAAATCTAGATCAGAAAAAAATATATTTCAATTTACCAGATGCTGAAGTAATTTCATTTCCAGCCCCAAGGAAAAACAGTGACAGACCTCTTCTATTGTTTAGCATCTCTATCAAATAATCTGGGATCCTATCAGTAACACCAGCTCCATAAAATTCACGATGACTGCATAAAAATGTGAGAAAATGAAAATATTAACCAAAGCATGCTCATGAATAATCTACTTATGGTACTTACTCAGCTTTGGCTATACAAGCGAAGGTAATGGGCTCTCCATCGTATTGGAGGTCATCGACGTTGAATTCAGCCTTTGATTTTCCTTTTTTAAGAGTTTGGGAAAGCGATCTTGAAAGTGATCTAGCAAATGATCTCGGAATTGATGGTGAGCTTCTTGATATAGGTCTGTCATCATCTGTAATAACATTGTACCCGTTTAGAAATAATGCAAAAAGCACCACGTACACGCTTGAATTTGCAATTTTGTCCAAAATTTTCCTCAATTATATCTTAAAACAGCTTTCGTCGACTCGGTAACGGTGTTGACGTTTCACTGAAACTACAAACTTGACGCGTATGTTGCGCATGTGTCTTTATCAAACATACGGGAAAAGGTGGAATTTGTGTATTTAATGGAAAAACACATTTTTTCGTACAATACGAATGAATTTTAAAGAAACAGACAAAAACAATTAGGCAATGTCATTCTACTAGATCTACCTGTCCGAATTCTGGATTCGAAGTTTATTTTCTCAAACTACTTACTTGTTGGTGAATCAAGGTGAACATTTCCGAGATCGCCAGCGAGATTTGAAACATCTACATTGTCCGAAATAGAAAAAAACGTGGTCTTTACTTTTCACTTTTTTTTTCAGAAAAAATACACAATTTTGTCTTCTCATAATTACCATAGCCACGATTTCGATCCGTTTGCGCAAAAGTACCTGCTATATTCACCATCATCAGGACCTGTAAAAAAAACTGAACATATTTCTCTTTTCATAAATTCCACACTATTAATTACCAATGCCAAAAGTAGCCCAAAATATACAATTGAAGAAATCATCTTTATCACTAACAATACCTTACTAAATTGTCTTTGAAAAATACTCGGTATATATACTTTTTGGTGGAGTTTTTCATTTTATTTTAAATAGTTGATGACGATGTTATCAATTTGAAAAACAGCATGTGTATATCTGTGTGAACTCTGTGTCTGTCTCTGTTGCTTATGCTTTCATACTTACAAGTAGCTTGATCGTTTAAATGAATGTTTTAATGTCAATAAAAAAAAATTGCTTCAAAAATTCAAAAATATTCCAAAGGAATTCAAAACAATTGGTGTTTTGTTGTGTTGTGTTGTGTTTGTTTTGTTCATGCATATCATATTATTTCGATTTTGTGAGTATAAAACTCGCACTACTCACAAGAACTAACGAAAATATATCAATAAGACTTAAAAAAATGAGAACTTATCCGTCTGAAATTTAAACTAATTTACAATACTCGGCGATACTCGGTCTGTGAATAAAGCCATGCAATTATCGCGCCACATTCACAACACAAAACATGAAAAATTATTTATTTATCATTTATTAAGCATGCAAATTTTTATGTTTTCACTCTATTTAGAAAGAATATTTGTCAGTTCAAGTCGTCTTTATCTTCAAACAACAAAGATGATGCACAGATAATTTTTGATGCGAATCGTCATTATAAAGTCGAATTCGAAGCGAAATTTATTGGTTAAACAATTATAGGAATTTATTTTGAAAATAACACGCGTTTGTGAGGTACCCGTGGCAGTAAAAATATTGTTATAACAGTAGGTGAAGACTCTATTAGAAAAAATAAACACGTTTTGACTACGTGAAATAAAATCCGAGAATTCGATGTATCGTATTTTTCCATTTGATCTCGTTATATCAAACACAGTTTATCGACATTTTCATACAGTATATTCAGTCATATGTTATATAAAATTATTACTATCATTATCACATTGAACGATAGTGTCGTGAATAGTCGACTCTCTAATATGTCCTTTTCCCCAAAAGTTATGCGTAGATAATTATACATGTTCCCTAGAGTGAATGTGGGATTTTTTGAAATGTAGCACCACTATACAAAAAGTGCATCATTTCAATAAACTCTCAGGAGAAGCCTCACATTCAAATGCGAATTGCAATATATATTATATAATCCACAATAATATGCAAACTGCACTATTTATATGAAAGATATTTTGTATCGTGGCTATTTTTTTCATGATTTTACATTCTGCTTTACATTGTTGCAAGAAGTGCAAAATATGCACAGAAATAAATTCTCATTCAAGAGATAGTAAAGTTAGGTAAAATGAATGCGAAAGTTTTCTACTTTTGATATTATTAGAGTTGTGCATTACGATAGGCGTTTCCAATTTAATTTTCCTGAAAAAGAATTATATTTTTGATAAGGCATAGAAGTTTGACGGTTAAGAAGATCGAATCGACAAATAAACAAAATGTAAACTGCCGTCAGAAAGTTTGAGACCAACCAAATATTTTCCATACAAATTCATACAAATTGAATTTTCAAGTGATTAAAATGACAGATTTTGTAAAAAAAATGTAGCACGATGATTTTATTTTTAATGAAAGAATATTTGATGTTAGAATAATTTGGTTCCAAATTTTTTATTCTATTTTTTTTTAATTTGACATGTGTACATAGGATTGCGGTCAAAAAAAACTATTGTTAATCAGTTTTACGTTTCTTTATATTTTTTTGGCTTGGACTGTTTTCGAATCTTGGCCGCTTTTTAGTTGGAGCTTCTGTAGCAGTCTTGAGTTCTGATTTTTCTTCGGTCACCCTCAAAAATGTGCTCATATCTTCGCTTATAATATATTTGATGTTACGATAATAATGTAAGAGTTTTGAATTCAAAATTGAATCTTTAAATATATCGGTTATGACTTCTGGTATACTTTCGATTTCTGCGGTGTTTGCAAGATCTTTATAGTAATCTCTTTGACCTGCACCCAATAAATGAGGCCTATTTTGAGGATAGCCTTCAAATAGGCGAACGAGAGCTTGATATTGCATATCCTTCAACATCTTTTCATTTGATGGCAATTGCTTTAGCCCAGAAATGAATTTCAGTGCAAAACGAGCCTAAGAGTTATTAAATTGTTAAAAGTTATTTCTTCTGAATAAAATTATGATTTCAAATGAATTAATCATTCCATTTCATATAATTGTCTTTTTAGGGCCTTGAGATAAAAAAGTATAGTACTCACCTGCAAATCACACATCGGATTATGTGCCGCACTGTTAGGAACCTGGTAAATATGAAAACTTTGTAAATTTAAGAAGAGATAACAAGAAAAGCCTTTTGAATACCCCGATAAAAGCCATTGTTGGACGGTTAACGTTAAAAATGTGCTTGTACAATAGAGCCACATAATAGTCTTCAACATGAATGCCAACACTTTCATCCAAAAACGGATATGAATACTTATAGCCTGAGAATTAAAGTAAAATAAAATATAAATGGCTGTGTGAGAAATCTATGACAATACTATATGGTTTTCTATTCTCAATAGGGTCGTTAGCCGTCTAAGAGCTAATGCTTCAAGTTATGTTTGAGTGAAAAGAATAACTGGTTGTAGATTTTTTTATTTTCAATAAAATAAATTAGTTTTTCATTCACCTGTTGCATAAATGATTACTGTGAAATTTCGACGTGATCCGTCTTCAAATTCAGCTCCATTGGCTGTGAAACGCTTAACATTGCCCTTCAATGGGTAATCGTTGAGCAAATCCATTACCGTTTCTGTCAGGTGTGAAAAATAATTTATTTTAGTTACGTGCTAATTTAAATTTAATTTAAAATAATTGTAATAGTAACCCATATTTTCTTCCATTGAAGATACTGCAGTAGTAGGCATACGAAAACTATAAGTTACTTGTTTGGCAAACTGGTAGGCTTGAATATAAATATCGTATCCTGATGGTCCTCCGCCAATAACCAAAACTTTTTCTCCTGTGATTTCAGTGCAAATAATAAGTAAATAAGTAGTAAGAAAAGATCAAATAATAATAGTATACCAGCAAATGTTTCAGGTTTACGGTAATCGCGGCTGTGCATAACCTTTCCCTTGAATTCTTCAGAGTTTTCTATGATGGGAATACGCGGCGAGGAAAATATATTTGTGCAAACAAAAACAGCATCATAGATATAAGTTTCGGATATATTTTTGAGCAAATTCAGGACAGTAATTTGCCATTTATCGTTTGGAATCGAATGAACTTTTTCAACTAAATGATGATATTTAATACGTTCTTCCACACCAAAATGTCTGGCATACGAATCCAAATATTTCCATACGACATCGTGTGAAGGATAGGATTGTGTATCTTTCGGAAAGTGAAAGTCTGGAAACTCCATAGTTTGATACGGTGTATTCGTTCTATAGCATATAAAAAAAGACATTTCTCTATTGTTTTTTTCTTTGAATCAACACATACCTTAGTTGTTGATACATCGGGGTATGTATTGTTGCGCCGTATTCGTCTTTTCCAATATCATCGGTATAATACCAAATCCCACCGAGCGCACCTGTCTTTTCGAAGATGTCCACATTGTGTCCTTGTGCAAGAGCATTTTTTGCACTAGTAAGACCAGCCGCTCCGGCTCCAATAACAGCTATATTTAGAGCTTCACTCCTATTCAACGGGAAAACTTTCTCACTCCGAGAATTTGATGGGCTCCCACTTATGCCTAGTAATCCAATTACCAATACTAAAAGAATCCACATTGGTCTCTTTGGGTTCGCCATTTTATCTTTTGCAATTGTTTTATTTAGAGTATTTTGCGAGAATTGATATTTTTCAAGAAAATTAATCTTTGTATGAGCTGAAATTTTCGATCTGTTTAGTCTTTGAAAGCCGATAAAGATTTCAAATGTATTAATACGTCAAAGAAAACCCAGACATCAAAATGTAAATATTCAAAATATTTATTCACACACTCTCTTCTATTAGTACGATGACAAGATACCGAAAAAGTTCCAAAGTAATTGAGATCAATAATTCTTAATTATACATTTTTTTCTTTTTTGTTGTGTAATCCGAATGAAAATTATAAAAGGATTCTTTTTACATATATCAATACGTAGAATCCGATCATCAATTTATAAACATTTCAATTTTTTATAATATTATTGTCTAATTATTATGCATGCAATAAATAATAAATTTCAATATTTAAAAAAAAAAAAAATTCTTTTTCTGTTGTAACATTTTAAATTCAGCCAATTTTTCTTGAAATAAAATTGAATTTCTTAGAGTTCAAGATGTTTTATGCAAAAACATCTTTAATTTAATTCGTCTGCTCAATACGGCGCTCATCCTACATGGGGGTAAATTCGGATAATCCCCTCCCTTGAATTTTTCAAGCCAACCCAAAACAAACCGAAATTCTTTCGATTATTTTTTTACCGAAATTATGTCAGCTAAATAAGAAAATGTACCGACGTTTCGACAAACATTTCGATGTGTTTGTTATGCCCAAAACAACCACATTCAAACAGAGCAGAAAGCACGATTTGGTTCAGTACGAATCGAGCGGCTTCAATTATTCCGCTGAATAAATAGAGCAGAGAACGAGTCTTTTTATTTCTAAAGCTTTTCAGTCGGAACAAAAATCATATTGAATTTTTTTGAATCAGAGTGAATGAGAGATATTGATCAGTGATGTTGTCTATACTGCACAAAATAAGAGCGATTGTATATACAACTGTAGGCAATGACAATATACAATGTCTTACTTTACAACACACGTTTCAGTGTACCTACGGAGTCGTTGTTTTGCGAATAAGAGAATGGAAGAATGAGAAACAATGATTCCATAGGTACGCACAGCATTGTTGTTGTTTTTGGACACTGCCTATAGACATGTATATACAACCCTTCCGTATATACAATTGTATTGTATACGGTTGTTTATAAAATCTCATCACTGATATTGATTTAATACCAGAGTTCACAACAGAGGCGATTTTTGGAATCCAAATCCGACCAACGCCGAGACTATTAAATCTGATACTGACTATTCTCCGACTACCTCGGATCGGATCGGTGGACGGACTCTTTCGGTGTTCGGAGCTCGGACAAAATTTAATACAAAATTAATGTGAACTGTTTAATACCATGATTAATTTTAATACCTTCCAATTCATATTATTACTAAACAGTTTTAATTACGTAAATAAATACATTTCAAAGAGTTTGACAATTGCAGTTAACTCATAGTTCGTTTTTGGGCAACACGTATTAGCAACTGTCAATAACTACAACAATTTTCAGACTTCTTTTCTTTTTCTTATTTTAAATATTCATTGCTTCAGTATGGAACTCGTTTAAATGTTTTCATATCATCACTTATAATGTAATTATTGTTACGAAATTCACGTGTAAGTTTGGAATTTACTATTGCGTCGGCGAATATATTTGATATTACATCTGGCACATTCTTGATGCCAGCAGTTTTTGCTAAGTCTGCATAGTATTTTTTATGACTTGGTCCCAAATAATGAGGCTTATCTTTGGGACGACCATCTTTTACACGAATTTCAGCTTGCATTCGCATATCTTCCAACATCTTCTCATATGATGGCAGCTTCTTCCCTCGAGAGATAAACTTCAACGCAAAACGTGCCTGTTTTTGAAACATAAACATGTCTATTTTTTAAATTTCTTCTTTTGTTTTTTTTTTTTTTTTTTGAAAGAAAATCTAGACAAACCGAAAATAAAAATATGTAATAAAAGTATAATTTTTGTTAAATAGCTTCATATAAATAAAAGAGACCAGCTTTTTTGGTAAGAGTGTATGAAATTGAAAAAATCTATGTATCGTGTATTAAAACGAAAATCTCTCACAAAATCAATTTTAGATTGATATTTTAGAGATTGTTATTAGGATGGGACAAATCAATACAAAAGGTTTTATATTCACCATCAAAAAATCAAATCATACATAGGATTATGAGCCGCAATGAAAGGAACCTAGTGATTGTAAAGATAGTGTAAATATAAAAAGGTAGTATAGCTTAAATACAAAAATGTTTTGGATGGTACCCCAACGAATGCCATTGTGGGATGGCGAATGTTTAGAATTTGCTTATACAAGGGTCCAACGTAATTATCCTTGACTTCAATGCCCACATTTGCATCCAAAAATGAGTACGAATATTTATAGCCTATTTCAACAATTTCAAAGTTAAAGAAACTGAAAAATGTTGTCACTTATGGGGATGCCATAAGTAAATGTATGTGTTACCCGTTGCATAGATAACTGTTGAGAAACTTTGATTAGTTCCATCTTCAAATTGTACATCAAATCCATTTGGAAGGAAACATTTTACATCGCCTTTATATGGATTATCATTATCAAATTCAGATACTGGTTCTTCTGCAATTACTATTTATAATTTGTTGATTTTAATCAGTATTTACACATGAGTTATTAGATGCTATTATATTTTTAAATTGAATGATAGTTGTGTAAAAATCCATGTCTCTCTTACGCATTTGAGGTTTTTTTATCGTTGGCTTATGATAGCTAAATGTTACTCTGTATGCATACATGGAAAGTTGGTTGAAAATGTCGTTACCACTAGGGCCGCCACCAACAATTAAAACAGTATTGCCTATTTGAATTTTGATAAAATAATATACAAGAAATCTAAAAACTAAAATCGTTCATAATATACCATAAAATCCATCTGGTCTACGGTAATCGCGACTGTGCATGACTTTTCCTTTGAAATTTTCAGCACCTTGAAGAGCTGGAATGCAAGGTAATGCATTAGCACCAGTGCAAACAAAAACAGCGTCAAATGTGTCTGTTTTGCAGTGGTTATTTCGTAGGGTTGTATTCCTAACAGTTATTTCCCACTTCTCGCCTTGAATCGAACGAATATTCTCAACCAAATGATGATACTTTATGAGTTTTTTTATCCCAAAATGTTTAGCATAGGAATCTAAGTAATTCCATATGACATCATGTCTGTCATGATTTTTGGTGGAAAACCAACTGGAAATTAAAAGGAGAAACTTTCAAGTGGTCTATTAATTAATTGGCAATTCAAACATGAAAAGATATGAAACAAAACTTACTATGTGATTGGAATTTTTTAGCCATGGCCGATTTCTCTTTTTAGTCTCTTAGAAATTGAATAAAATAATTGAAGAAGTGATTACTTACAATTTTCAGGAAAGGGCGTTTCCAGTAAAAGGGAGTAGAAATAACAATTCACTAACTTATATTTTGCATAGTATTTATACTTTTTCATCATATTTACATATTATATTTGACATTCTTCTACAATAAAAAAAAACTTAATCCAAAATTTTATAATCATTATTTTTTTCGAAAGTAACACTGTGCTACGAAAATTGAAAAGCGAAAACATGAATATATTAAATATCAAAGAACACTCAGTAAATACCAGGCAACATGAGGTGACTGATCACAACTGACATGAACTAGCCATTGGTAAAATCAATTAGCTATTGGTTAGTTTCCATGTTATGATAATAACATTTTCTCTTTTCAATGTGTTGCCGCAAATGTAAAATTCTATTTTGGTATTTAGGATATCTACAATTGCGATAACACGTTAAGCAGACAAATTGTTGCTGTACAATATTTCTGTAGCACAGTGTTAAACACAGGCGCACATCTTATGAAAAAATGAGGAACTCACAAGAATTCTGTTTAGTATTTGAAATGGAATTTCTTTATTTCGTAATAACAATTTGAATTTACTTTTTTCATACAACATTTTTTCTTATATTTTTTGGTTTAGTGATGCCAACAGTTTATTCTAAATCGCTAATATAAAATAATAGCGAATAATTTATTATTATTATTTATTTGCAAATATTTAAACAAAAAATAGCAGTAACCTCAATATGAATGAATATGGCGATCTATTTTCAAACATATATAAAATATATTTTGTTGAGAAATTATTCTTTTTCTTCATCTGAAGTACTTTTTTTCGTTTTATTCGATTTATATTATTCGATTCAGTGGTTTTTGTTCGTTTTTCCTGCTCTTTTTTAGGGTTTAAATGCTTTTTACAGAGGCCATTTTAATAAGTAACCTACAATTTTAATATTAGTCAAAGAATTCTTCAAAGAGGGATTATTTTGAGTTTTTACCTATCTAAAAAGATTTCAGTCACTTCTATACTGGTGACTTTTTTCAATAATATTCCTTAGTTAAGCATAAAGAAAACTATTACAGTTTAACAGAGGATTTTTAAATTGGCAAGAGCATTTGTGGATTATCTACAAAAAAAAACCATTTATTCTAAAAAACAACGAAACAAGTATGGAACGTATTTTTTGCAAATCGTATTAGAATGTCATATCGATATAAAAAAAAATTAGTCAGTTTCCGGAATGTTGTTATAAATTCCTGCAATATTGGCTAACTCTTCAAAGTAGTCATGTTGATTTGATCCCAAATTATGAGGTTTGTATTGGGTTGAAAGCCAATTTGAATCTTCCAGCATTTCGTCACGAGATGGTGGCTGTTTTTCTCCAGAGATGAATTTTAATGCAAAACGGGCCTATTTTTACAATAAAATCAATTATTGACTATTTTATTTTAGAGAATTATTTCCATGTTTTATTTACCTGTAAATCATACATCGGATTGTGTGTTGTACACCTTGGAACCTAGTTAATATTATAAAGATCCATATAAAAATATTAGAAGAGATAATAACAAAAATGCTTTGAATGATGTACCCCGATAAACGCCATAGTAGTGGGATGATGAATGTTTAGGATCTGTTTGTAGAGTGGCGAAACAAAATGATCACTGGTCTGAATACCAGCGTTTCCATCCAAAAATGTATATTCATATTTATAACCTGATAAATGAATAATTATTTAGTGGCAAATCAAACGGAAACAATTTCACAATTTTACCCGTTGCGTAAATAACCACTGAGTAATTTTGACGGGTTCCATCTTCAAATTCAACTCCATATTTTGTAAAACGTTTTACATCGCCTTTACATGTGGGTTCATATGCGGATGAACTTGTAGCTCCAAATTCTATATTTGTATGATTTTATTCAGACCTTGTCTCATGTTGGCTGACTGATAGCAGCTGCTATTGTAAATGGCATCTAATCAGCCAGCATAGGGCAAGTGTGATTTTATTCCTGAATTTAACAAACTTTCGTAGTATTCTTAAATTAGGCTAATAATGAAAAGCGTAACTTTTAATATAAATGTGCCCTTTTGATATTTTTAACACCTTTCTTAAAATATTCAAACCAGTTCCACTTTAATGAATCGATGGAGTGTGAAGCTAGATTAATTTGTGGACCTTTCAACACATACATACGCAAATCGAGCATTTGAATAGGTTATAAAAACAAAAAAAAAACATATAATAACTACCAATTAATTAAAATGTAATAACCTGATGGATCAATATGAGAGCTATGCGTCACGTGGTTAGCAATCCCATAGAGTTGATTTACTATATCATTACCGCTTGCACCATCGCCGACAACAAGAACATCCATTCCTATTGTATTTTAATTTGGCAATAAAAACGAAATTTACATGAAAAAACATCACGACCTTTGAATTGTAACACACCTGCAAATGTCTCAGGTGTACGGTAGTACCGACTATGTAATTTAGTTCCCTTGAATACGTCGACGCCTCTAATATCTGGCACACGTGGCGTTGAGAAAATATTTGTACAAACAAAAACCGAATCAAATATATAAGTTTCTCTTCGCCGATGATTAGGCATGTTTTTAACAGTAATTTTCCACTTGTTATTTTGAATCGAACGAACATTTTCAACTAAATGATGGTAATATATATGCGCAGTTAAATTGAAATGTGTAGCGTAAGAATTTAAGTATTCCCAAACTACATCATGAGTTGGGAATGTTTCTGTGCCTGGTGGAAAATTAAAGTTTGGAAACTCCATCGCTTGGTACGGTGTATTGGTCCTAGTTGAAATGTTCATAAGGTAAATTTGGTAAATATATCTGTAAAAAAATCAAATTGAAATATGTATACCTAAGTCGTTGATACATCGGAGTGTGAATCTCAACTCCATAATCATCTACTCCAATTCTATCAGTATAGTACCAAATTCCTCCAAGTACTCCGGTTTTTTCAAAGACATAAACATCATGGCCTTGTTCGAGAGCATTCTTTGCACTTGCAAGACCAGCTGCTCCGGCTCCAATAACAGCTATACGCAAGGCTGCACAATATTTACCTATTATTCCAAATATACATCCGAAAAGAATCCATTTCATCTCAAATAAGAGCATTTTAACTGATTTCAATCACTCTTATTCGTATCGAAAAACTTTTAAAGTTGGTTGAAATAATCTTGGTTGGTTGAAGTAACTTGAAGAAATGTCAATTTAAACTTTGTTAAATTGTTAATATTCAAATGAAACGTGTATGAATACTTCACTTTTTGAAAAGCAAATTGAATATTTCAAGCATTTTTTTTTGTTTACTTACGTAGAATGATAGATTTTACTTACGCAAAATATAAAGAAAAATAATAGAATATTTGAACATAAAAACGTATTATATTCGGTTTCATAATAAAGGAGCTCAAATATAACAACAGCTTGTATGGAAATTTCTTGGTCTATAAGTTTTGAATGCTTGAAATATTCTATTTGCTTTTCAAAAATTGAAGTATTCATACACGTTTCATTTAAATTGACATTTCTTCAACCAACTTTGAAAGTTTTTCGATACGAATAAGAAGTAGCTTTAAATAAGATCCCAATTTTTAAAAAATGCGACTCAAATGGACTAAAATTCATGAAAAAGTAACTTTATATTTCCGGGTACCAAAATTGAAAATGCTCCCATCGCTTTCAATAAAATCCCACTTTCGCGACCTTTCCCCAACCGGTAAACGCTTGAAAATGCTTCCATTCGATTCTGCGATAAAAATTGAATACTTAAATAACTTATTTACAATTTTTTAAAAAAAATTCATCAGAAAATAATTCACATTTCCACCAAAATCGTATTTTTTTCAAATCCGGCTCCCCGGACAGGATGAATCACTTCAGAAATAGTAATGATGCAGAATGTTTCCTCTGAGTATGTAGTACTCATAGCCTACTCAGGCCATTTGATATCGTCACTTTAAAAAAAATTGACCCACCCTATTACTTATACATTATTAGGAATGTAAATATATGTCAAATATTTTCTAACGTATTTGTTTCGGATAATTTATTTGCATATATTGAAATTTACCATTGCTGTAAATATTGTAATGGATTTTATTTAGATTTATGAATCTACGAGAGCACTTTTTATGCCTAAATGGTAAATTTTATTTACTTTTCTTTTAGAAAATTCAACAGAATATTATTTAATCCCTTCGTTACATAGATTTGTTTTGTCAATATCTTGTCTAGGGGGTTCCAACTTATACGAATGTTCCATATGCGAGCGAATGTTTCATACAAATTTTGCGAATGGTGGCGGATGTTTCATACAACTTTGCGGACGGTGTCGAATGTTTCATACACATTTTACGGATGGCGCATATGAAAAGTCATATTTTTACATTCAAAAAGTCAAAGTGACAGATTAGGTGACAGAGATTCAAGCCGAATTGATATTTTTTTGGTAATATTGAGTGAAATTTTTCTAAAATGGTAAATAAATCTTTGTAAACGGTGCCTTGTGAAAGGTTTTTTTTTCGCGAATGGTTGCGAATGAAATGTACGAATTTTCATAGATATTGATGCGGATGAATATACTTTACTTCGTATATTTCATGTATGAATAGGAAAATGTTCATATATTCCGTATAAAATGGCATTCGCATATAGTAAAATGCCCCCAGTATCTGGTTATTCGAATGGTTTTTCGTGCGAAACTGAAAAAAACATCTCAGATTTCGTGTTAATACGCTAACGAACTCTAGAGATGCCAAAGTAAAGATAAAAAAATAATATTTCAAACTTTCTGAAAAAAGGCACAACATGATTGAGCACACTTCTTTCCTTTTTATGTGTGTTTACAAAACTTTTTTCTTCGCAAAAAACACATCTGCTTTTATGATTTAATTGAGTAATCAAAACATATCCATTGCAACAACTTAATACGTCTTTAATAAACCTTAAAACGCGATAAGTGATTTTAAATATTCCCAATTTATTCGGAAAAAGGATTATTTTAATGTGCAATAATAGAGGTATTTTAATTGAAGATTTAATTTTTCGTGTTGATCATGGGTCCAAGGGGTCTAATTATCCCTCCCCTGGGGAATGGATTTGGGAAATTACTCCTTAAAATAATCTTTCGATTTTCTAAGATTTTTGCGAAAAAAGTGTAGACCTTTTTTTGCCCAATAAGTTTTTCAAATGGGAAAAATTCTTTCGATTTCCCAGAGATTTTCGCCAAAAAAGTAAAGAGCAAAAAAACGGAAAAGGCCTTTGAATAGAATGGTGAAGCTGAAAATTACCCCTTTACAGTTTTGAAGAACTTAAATTTGGTGAGTGAATCATGATTAAAATCCATCATCGCATTTTTTTTAAATATCTTTGACATTCTTTCTTTTATTAATTGTTAATTTAGCTTTGTTATTGTAAGAACATTTTCAAATTCAAGCAACAATATTTGTTCCACTGAATATAATATTTCAAGTTGAATCTATTCTTTTACTTTATCAAATGTTCCGTCATCATTTATGATATATTTATAAGTCCGATATTCACGTGCATCTTTTTTAAGACTTTCCAATCCATTAGTAAATATATCTGATATGACTTCTGGTACATTTGTGATTCCAGCAGTGTTTGACAGTTCTCTATAATACTTTTTGTGATTCCATGATAAAACGTGAGATCTGCTTCGGGGAATGTTATTATTTCGACGATCTGCATCTTTTGCTAACATATCCTGTTGCATTGTAGATTTGGTTGGCATTTTTTTCCTTCCTGAGATGAATTTTAACGCAAAACGGGCCTATATGTTATAACAAAAAATAAAAGATTTCTCGACAATATGGCGTCATTTCAAAACGCCACTACACACAAAAAAATATATTTTCAAAACTAAACGACATTCCATCTTATTTTTGTATTTAGATGACACTTCGTTTAGTTTTAGTATTTTTCATCTAGTTTGCATTTGAAGTAACGATTTTTAGTATTCTCTTTTGTGCGGATCTTCTTCGTTTGTGTTTTTTCGAAATCGATTGGTAACTCATACATCCCAAAACACAACCACCATGAGTCCCTGTATATTAATATAGGCGAGAAAAAAGTCGCACAATAATGCGCCATCTGTTGACGTGGTTATCAATTTATGTAATTACAAAGACGGAATTGTTGGATGGTGTCTTGACTAAATTTTCATATCGGTTGTTTTCAACCAATATTCGGACACGTCACCAGATGCCGTTTTTACAATATGACATCTCTCAGACATGATGGTTTCCAAAACATAACCGAAAAAGATCCACACAAAAGAGAATACAAAAAATCTTTACTTAAAATGCAAACTAGATGATAAAATACTAAAACTAAACGAACTGCCATCTGAATACAAAAATATAAATAATAGAATATGGCGAAGTCAGAAGGAAAATCTTATAGGAACAATTAAAATTGGTCATAACATTTCCGAAAATCGGTATAAGAAAAATTTGATTGAATTATAAAAATTAACTTGTTCTCTATACAAATTCGCTTAAAAATCCACATCTCTATAAATATATTTTCTTAAATATGATATGGAGATGTATTTACCTGTAAATCATACATGTGCATATGTGCTGCTACTATTGGTATCTAAATTAAAAAAATAGTAGGATATTAGGAAAGATAATATATTAAGGAAAATGGTTTGGATGGTACCCCGATAAAAGCCATTGTCGCATGATTAATATTCAAGATTTGCTTATACAAAGGTCGAACGTAATTTTCAATAACCTGGATTCCAGTGTTTTTGTCCAGGAATGGATATTTATGCTCGTAACCTATTTAGAAGTTGCAGATAAAAAGATGTTGAAAAATTAAACAAAAATCAATTCACCTGTGGCGTAAATAATAGCTGCATATTTTTCACTTGTTCCATCCTCAAAATCAACACCGTAGGCTGTAACACGCTTGACATCGTCTTTCAGTGTGCATTCGTATAGTTGTTCACGTCGTTTACGCAAATTTTCCGATTCATCAGGACGTTCATGGCGGCTGAGCGTCACATTGCTACCAGCCCTTGAGAGTTGACGTACTATCTCTACTCCACTTGCACCAGCTCCTACAACTAGGACGTTCCTTCCTATTTGAAACAAATTGGGTTTTTCGATAATATTTTTATCGAGGGGTTTTTATAAAATGTTTCTATCTGTTTCATACCTTTGTATGGTTCTGGTATACGATAATCATGACTATGCAGATATTCTCCTTTGAAATCTGTGATGCCTGGAATATTTGGATAAACTGGCGAAGAACAAACACCATTACAAACAAACACGGAATCATATGTACTTGTTTCCGTTCGATTATTATTCTTCAAATTTTTTACACTTATTTCCCACTTATTGTTTGGTATTGAACGAACTTTCTCAACCAAATGTTGATATTTTATGCGTTCCGTAACATTAAATGTTTGCGCATACGAATTTAAATATGTCCACACAACTTCATGTGAAGGATAAGATTGCGTCCCTGGTGGAAAGTGAAAATCAGAAAACTCCATCGTTTGATACGGTCCATTTGTTCTATTTGATTGACAATACATCATATGTTATTACTTTTCTATTCAACTACGTTCATTTAAGATAAAAATGAGTTAAGTTTTTGCGTTGGAAAATAATAATTTGATTAATAATCAAAAAATTTCGATTATTTAATATTTATTTTTCCAATCAGTTGATCGATTTGCTTTCGGTTACCAAAAATAGGTTGGCTGCATGCCAAAATTTTATAAAAATGCTCTCAATTTCTTGGATTATAAAAATTAAATACCTAAGATCACGATACATCGGTGTGTGAATAACAACATTATATTGGTCTTTTCCGGTATCTTCTGTATAATACCATACGCCTCCGAGTACCGCAGTCTTTTCGAAAACATACACTTCATGTCCCTGTTCAATGGCATTCTTTGCACTAGTTAGCCCAGATGCTCCTGCTCCAATTACAGCAATTTTCAGGCATTCGCATGTACTTGGGCATCCAAAAACAAATATCAATGCAATCCATTTTATTCTTGAAACTGACGCCATTTTATTGTATTATAAATATTGAGAAATTTTCTGTAAAATTAATCTAGTTTAGTTGTGTTTTCATACGTTTTACATAAAGTTATATATTTTAATTAGTGTGATGGCGTCACTGAATCAGTTTATAGAAAACGATATCGCCCTCAATATTTGACAAATGAATTATGTTTAGATTTCAAAAAACCCGGATGCGTATCAATTTAAAGGAAAGATGCAATAAAAACTACTTAAAACAACAAATAAAATAAAATCAAAGAAATGTAAAAAATGAAAGAAAAAAACAGAAACTTACAGTTAGGTAAAAACTGGATTAAAACAATGACACATAATTATTACGGCCGAGGTTTTATATACTTTGGTTAACGTATCAAATTGTAAACAATTTGCCCTACAATTGTTACAGTAAACAATATTTCTGTAATCATTCTGGAATTTATATTTTCAGACTTAGTCACTTTGATAAAGAGAGAACTTCTAATCTATAATGTACAGGGTGGGCCAGAATAACTGAAGGGTGTATTTTTGGCTCTAAAAAACACATTTTTGAATAAAATGAAAAATATATATTTTTCTCTAGTAGGATTTAACATAAAATTTTAGATTTAGCCTTTGGATTTGATTCTTGCACCATTTCGTTTGATTACCAG
Organism: Contarinia nasturtii; assembly: GCF_009176525.2. Taxonomy (NCBI): domain Eukaryota; kingdom Metazoa; phylum Arthropoda; class Insecta; order Diptera; family Cecidomyiidae; genus Contarinia; species Contarinia nasturtii. The sequence goes on along the minus strand of NW_022198383.1, from coordinate 4,481,220 downwards.
CTTCAGACGTGTTGAAAACGAGTCGCACGCGGCACGCATTTCATTCATGGGAATATCGTTCCAAATCTTTACGATTTTCTTTTTGAATGTGTTCAAATTGGTAACCTTCGTAATCTTTAGACTATTGAGCTTCGATGTCATGTAGCCCCAAGCAAAAAAATCCAATGGGTTTAAGGGAGACGATGGCGGCCATGAATCTTTGTCAATGAAATCGGCCAAATTTGTTCGTAACCAGTGTTGCACTGTTTTAGCTCGGTGTGCAGGTGCGCCATCCTGCTGAAACACCCATGGTTCGTTTCGAAACAATCTCTTAGCTTGTGGCAATAAGTTTTTGCACAATATTTCTTGTTTATAAAATCTAGCGTTGATTTTTACGTCTTTTTCTATGAATCGGCCGAAAATGCGCCCCAAACCATCAATTTTGGAACATTCTGAAAACGTTCAACGGTCTTTTCGTATTCAGGAATGTCTATTGCAGACACTGCGTACACACGATCATTTTGTGCATTGAGACTTGGCTGTAGCAAGAACAAGTTTTCATCCGAAAAAACGATATTTGAATTGGCGTGCCGGCGCAACAGTTCTTTGCATTTTTGTTTTCTGGCTTGCATATTTTTGATCGTAAGACCATGTCGACGGCCTTTTTTGAAAGGTGTCGTGTTTAAGTCTTCTTTTAAAACACGTAGCATCGAAGACCGGCTAATATTGTGATCTTGAGCCAGCTTTCTGGCACTTCTTTGGCGATTTCGGCGAATTTTGGCTTAGACTTGTTTGATGAGTGCTTTTGTACGAACGGATCTTTTTCTACCGGGTTTCTTTTGTATGTCGACAGTTCCACGTTCGTTGTATCGTTTGATAGTACGTTCAATAAATGTCATGCAAACCTGTTCGTTTTGTAGCTGTCGGAAAATATCAATGTTTCGAAAACCACGTTTGTGCAAATTTAAGATGAGTTGACGTTTCACATCCATTGTTATTGCGCCTATAAATAATGAATCAAAATACGCATTAGCATATTAGTTAGGCTAAGGGTCAACAAACATAGCGGTGCAAAACCGGGTGAATCAAAAGTCATTGTACAGTCGTAAGAATGTTAAGTAAAAACCCTTCATTCTGGCCCACCCTGTATATTAGCTATTGCTTCGACGAAATAATGAAAAAGGCTCAGTTGCAATTTAAAAGCAAAAATTGTAATTATTTGTTTCTTCATACGAATATCAATATAAATGTAAATATATTAAATTGATGAAAGCTTTGAAGGTGCGTCACCTATATGTGACGTGTTTATTGTGCAATGAAAAGATGGTTTTTCTTTTACGACCTAGAATTTGAAGGTATATTAATGGTATTATAAAATATTTCTTGAATTTTTTCCAAAGTTAATATTCTTTCTAATGAAATTTAAAACGTTATTGATATTATAAAATTATGAGTGAAGATGAAAAAAATTAAGACACGTAATGACTGCACTTAAAACTTGTTTATCAACGAAAATATGTTTAACCTCGTTGAATGGTTATTTGACATGTCATCTTGAAATATGCATCTAAAATATTTCGAGCAAAACGATGTTGGATGTATGCATTAATCAAAAAAATTAATGGAATATTTTGTCAAGAAAACACAATATTAAAAACGACCGAATTTTCAGTAGATTTTGTGCATCACTTTCTAAATAGTTATTTTTTATTAATTGTTAATAAATATCTAGATAGAACTGCTCGAAAATCTACCTTATTTAGATAGCATTTCGTTATCTGAACAAAACACTGCGGCTATTAGGAATATTTCCCACTACTGAGAATGCGTTCAGTTTAAATTGAAATTGACTATTTTCAGAATTTTTTTACACCTAGTAAATATCTAAACTTGTAAATAGAAGAAACGACAAAAGTAAAAAATCTTTTGAACCGTACCCCGATGAAAGCCATTGTTGGATGTTTGATGTTTAATATTTGCTTATACAACGGATGAACGTAGTTGTCGATAACATTGATACCAACATTTTTATCCAAAAACGGATATGAATATTTATAACCTACAAAAAATATGTTTCCTATATTATACAAATGCATCAACACTTTTCTATCAATTTCTAACGATATAAATCGACTAATTTTGGTCAAAAGTATTTTACTAAAATTGACCAAAATTAGCTAACTATGATGAAACACAATTTTTTTATCTACAAATCGATATTTTTGAATGTTATTCATTTTTCCAATTACCTATTGCATAAATGATCATTGTAAAGTTTTGACGTGATCCATCTTCAAATTCAATTTCAATTGATCCTGTGATACTTTTTACGTCACCCTTCAAGGTAAATGGTGGACTGCGTGAAGTTTCAACTTTATCCATGTTATCGAAACTATTATTACAAAAATCACTTGCAATCGCTACAAGCTTTTTTAATACAGATTCTTTTGGAATTTTCCTATGATGGCTGAATGTCATTCGATTTAGAAACCTTGCATTAATGTGTCAATTCCACTGGTTCACCCACTTATAACATATAAAAAAATTAGTTCGAAAGGAGGTATTTATATGACGGTTAAGCCAATTCTACGTACTAAAAGTCAAGATTGAAAGTTGTGCAAATGAGTGGAGACACTGAGAAGCCAGTGAGACTGCTCTCTAAGAAATCAAAACATTCGAGAGTTTGGAAAAATATTGAAAATTGTCGATTTGGCAGAGGGGCATGTGATCTGAAATCATATTAGTTCGAAAGGAGGTATATATGACGGCTAAGCTAATTCTACGTACTAAAAGGCAAGATTGAAAGATATGCAAATGAGTGGAGACACTGAGAAGCCAGTGAGACTGCTCTCTAAGGACTCAAAATATTCGAGAGTTTGGAAAAATATTGAAAATTGTCGATTTGGCAGAGGGGCATGTGATTTGAAATCATATTAGTTCGAAAGGAGGTATTTATATGACGGCTAAGCTAATTCTACGTACTAAAAGGCAAGATTGAAAGTTATGCAAATGAGTGGAGACACTGAGAAGCCAGTG
>NW_022198383.1:4475221-4478105 GCF_009176525.2 Contarinia nasturtii | reverse complement strand
AGAATTGGCAGAGGGGCATGTGATTTGAAATCATATTAGTTCGAAAGGAGGTATTTATATGACGGCTAAGCCAATTCTAGGTACTAAAACTCAAGATTGAAAGTTATGCAAATGAGTGGAGACACTGAGAAGCCAGTGAGGGTGCTCTTTAAGAACTCAAAACATTCGAGAGTTTGAAAAAATATTGAAAATTGTCGATTTGGCAGAGGGGCATGTGATTTGAAATCATAAGTTCGAAAGGAGGTATTTATATGAAGGTTAAGCCAATACTAGGTACTAAAAGTCAAGATTGAAAGTTGTGCAAATGAGTGGAGACACTGAGAAGCCAGTGAGAGTGCTCTCTAAGGACTCAAAACATTCGAGAGTTTGAAAAAATATTGAAAATTGTCGATTTGGCAGAGGGGCATGTGATTTGAAATCATGTTAGTTCGAAAGGAGCTATATATGACGACTAAGCCAAATCTACGTACTAAAAGTCAAGATTGAAAGTTATTCAAATGAGTGGAGACACTGAGAAGCCAGTGGGAGTGCTCTCTAAAAACTCAAAACCTTCGGGAGTTAACCAATTTGAATTTTATAGTTGGTATGACATTTGCCACAGGTTCTTTATTAATCTGTCCACTTTCATAATTGTGGTTTAACACTGTATTTTATAAATGCGCTTGCTGTTGGTTTTGTTAAATTTATTCGAAAGTTATTTGTATGGAAGAGTGGAATTTGGTTCTCAAAAATCGGTTCGAATTATTGGAACATTCAAGTTATCGAATTTCGAATTAAAGAAAGTCTGCTGCATTAGTAGTTTTATTAAGAAAGCATAATTATATTTTTATTCAAAAAATATGGATTCGTCTAAAAAAATATCTGCAAAAATATCTGGAACATTTTCAATTTCTGCAGTTCTTGCAAGCTGTGCAAAGTATTCTTTTTGATCCGACCCCAATATATGAGGTTTACCTTGGGGACGTCCCTTGTCAATACAAATTTTAGCTTGCATCTCCATATCTTTCAACATGTCTTTGTATGATGACAATTGCTTGCGTCCAGAAATAAATGTTAATGCAAAGCGTGCCTAATGTTAAGCGTGGAAAATTTTGTGTAGTGATAACAATAAGCATTAATAGATTCATCTCACAATTGGGAGTTGTTAAGCTTTCGTACGATAAAAGAATTTACGTAGAAGCTAAATTGTTTTTTTAAACTTACCTGCAAATCATACATGGGATTGTGGGCACCACCAGAAGTTATCTTAAAAATATAGAACTTTGTAATTAAAAGAAGAGAAATAAAGAATCGTTTTGATAGTACCCCGATGAAAGCCATCGTTGTGTGTTTAATGTTCAGTATATGCTTGTATAATGGTTCAACGGAATAGTCCTTAACATGAATACCGGTGTTTTTATCAAGAAAAGGATATGAATATCTATAACCTGCGGATTCAATGATCGGACAATTTTCATTTCAAAATAATTTTAAAATTTTCACGATTAAAAATAAAACAAATGAAAATACATAAAAATTAAACAAAATTAATGTAGACTCCCAATTTCACCTGTAGCGTAGATAACCACTGTGTAATTTTGAAGCGACCCATCTTGAAATTCAACCCCATATTTGGTGAAACGCTTCACTTCCCCCTTCACTGTGAAAGCTGACTCTTGTGTACTTTGTAGGTTCTTCTTTTTTCCAATGAAACAACTAGCGCATAGAGCACGTGCTTTTCCTATAAATTAAGTTTTATTAGCTTTAGATGCTATTAGCTCAAATCTATAAAAATACCCATGAATTTATTCTCTTTCGGAGGTTCTTTTGATATAGGCATTTGGTAGCTGTGCGTTAATCTGTTGACAGTTCCAGCTTCGAGGAGCTGATCCACTATATCTTTTCCACTCGGGCCACTACCGATCACTAGAACACATTCGCCTTCATTGCAATCAGAAAAAGTTAACCTCACAATCATACGATACAAAACATAACAAATTAGAGGTGTTCACGGAATTTTCGATCTCGAACTTATTCGTAAATTCCGTAGTCAATCGGATATTCAGTCGGGCCAACTTGATACAAAATCGTTTCTCTATCGATAATTTTGTAATTTTTTATGAACTTCTTAAGTTCATTCGTAAGAAAAAAATTATGCTTCCGATGAATTAAATTCGATATTCTTGAGTTTTTAATACGATCCTGATGTTTCATGAATCTGACACGATTCGAATGATTTTGTTTCGTACCGTGAATACCTCTATGAAAAAATGTCAATCTTCAAGTACTAATCGTAAGTACTAACTCTTGTCATTCAAGAAAAAATATTTTGAGGAAGCGAAAATGAAAAATGTCTCTTGTAAATTATTTCGGTGATTTTCATCAATCATCATACCGTTAAATTTATCAGGTTTACGATAACTACGACTGTGCATGATTTTTCCTTTAAATTCAGTGACGCCCTTTATTTTCGGGATTCGTGGGGAAGAATTGATACCACTGCAAACAAAAACGGCATCAAATAAACTTTTTTCGTTGCGGTTTATAGGCAAGTTTCTGACACTTATTTTCCACTTTTCGTCTGGAATGGCGAGAACTTTCTGAACCAAGTGATGATACTTTATATGCACAGTTAAATTGAAACTTTTGGCATAAGAATCCAAGTACTTCCACACAACGTCATGTGTTGGAAACATCTCAGTGCCTGATGGAAAGTGAAAGCGAGGAAATTCCATATCTTTGTAAAAAGTATTTGTGCTATAAATCAATAATATTTTTACTTTAAATTAATATTGATTAACACAGCTAGCATTCATTTTTGCTACCTACCTAAGTTTATAATACATCGGAGTATGAATATCAATATCGTATTCGTCTTTCCCAGTTTTGTCGGTATAATACCATA
>NW_022198383.1:4354584-4470221 GCF_009176525.2 Contarinia nasturtii | reverse complement strand
CGTACTATAGTCGAGCAGTTGAGAATTGAGAATTTAGCTCTATCGCTGTGTATCGAAATTATACCAAACAGATGATACATTATACTCTTTTGAGAATTTTTGAAATTATAAGTAAATTTTAATCACTTGTTGTTGTTATTATATCATATCATATACTGTAATTATGTACGTAGCACATTTCAAAGCTACTAGTTTAATCATAGTCTACCACGAGTTTAATTCTTTTTAGCTTTTTTTACATTTTAAACAAGGACGGCTATCATGGTCTAATAAGATTTATTACGGTGTACTTTTAGTCACCTTTGCGCTTCCATTGCTGTTTCATCCTTTGCAGCTAAGTAATAAATATTAAAGATCACACAAATAAAACGTTTACAAATATTATTACTTTTTATTGCCTCAATTCGGAAAATGGTTTAGATAGTTCATTTCTACATTAGTATTATACAACATCTGTTTCATAAAATAATTCTGTAACTGATTGTGCGTGTACATCTGGTAAGTTCTGTATTTCTGCGGTTTGTGCAAGTCCTGTGCAATACTCTTTAAAGCCCGATCCCAAAGCATGTGGTTTATCCTTGGGGAGGCGTTTTTTTAGCACGAAGTTTTGCTTGCATTTTCATGTCTTTTAGTATGGTGTTATATTGTGGCATTGGTTTGTCTCCAGAGATAAATTTTAATGATGAAAATGCCAGAAAAATGGACTTAGTTTGTATGTAAGTCTGGATTTAAATAAAATTCTGTATGTCGCCACGTTCTTCATTACAATTTTTATATTTCCGTCTCCGTTTGCACTAAAAATATAATATTAAGTTTTTGCAGAGTCATTCAGCTTGAGCTACGGTCCAACGTAAATTGAATGAATTAAAAAATTCAAAACGTCGACTTGTGGCAATTAATCATGACTTATAAAAATGAAATGAAACTTTTAAAATATTTTGACATTCAAATCCAATTTTGTATTCGTGCGTTACTTTATTCAATTAGTATAAATTTTAGGAAAAAATATATACAAATCAATGCTGCAGAACAAGAAAGTGATAAAACATATTCTATGCAACCATCATGATTGGAAGAAGGCAAATTGACGTCAAAGACAAGCATCATTTTCGGTGCAACAAAATTCATAAAAGTGACAAAGTCTCTTTTGTGACGCATTCTCCAACATAAATACACAGGCGAGGGTTGATTTTGTGATATTGCAGTATGAAGTTAAGCGTGAACTATTACCATATTTCATGAATTTTCTGACAAACAACTATAGTACTGATTAAAATACAATAGCAATCAATGGGTGGCTCCCTGATTCAATCTATTCCAATCAAAAATCAAATCTTGTAAAATATGTATGTTAACATGGAACGGTGACTGGTCATATTTGCTGGAACGTGTGATTTATTGCTTTCTAATTAAAGGAGACTTCGATATGAACTGAATGAAGATCACCATATATGTAGTGATACCAGTAACCAGCTGAAATTTGAAATATTAATTGAATAAAAAGGCATAGCAACATTTGGTATTTATGGCTAACTTTTGAAACTTACTTTTCGAAGAAGAGTGAAGTTCAACCGAAAAATGCCAGCCACTGAGAATTTTATTGGTTGTTTAATCAACTGGAGTGAAAAGCTTTCAGTCTGCAATATCACATTTAATAGAAATCAAAATCGAATCCATTAAAAATCCATAGAAAAATGTATTTACCATCAGATCGAAGGATTTTGCAAATTTGCTGTTAAATTCCAGACTTATGAACAGAAAACCCAATAAATTCGCCTTAAATGGAACAGAAATGGTGATTTTACCAAAAAAAAAGTCAAAATTGTATTCATTTCACCTCTGATTCGCAATTTTCACATGATGCCAATAGCATGATGACAACAAAAATTGGTGCAATTGTTGAAAGTACAACATCTAAAAGAAAAGAAAATCCTTTTACATTTGTTCATAATGTGAGCTCGTGGTTTTGTACAAACATACATACATGATACATTTTCCAAATCACCGGAATTATATTTGGAATAAATCACAAACGCTGGTGTAAGTATTCGAATAAAATGTTCGGCAATAATCAGTAATAAAGAACCTGAAAACATTCCATTGACCATATGTGTCATTCGATGAATTGAAGTGAATAAATTCATGGATAGTTTCAAGTCATTTATGATCTTCTGGTTGGTCAAAGTGAATTGCTGGTGATATTGTTGTTTTGGTAATTTTGCAGTGTTGTCAAGCTGTTTTATAATTGTTTCCATCTTTTTGCGAATCAGTTTCATGTAGAAATACAATGTGCTTGTGTACAGGCGATGTTGTAAGCACCTTAGTCTATTGATGGTTACCGGCATAAGAAGGCTATAACCAAAATATCCCCAAACAGAATCGCATTCAGTGTTGATTATGTTTATTATTTGCATTGTCCATCCAAATAATTGATAAGTTAACAACATAATCCAATAGCCATTGATTAACAAATATTTTTCATGTTTAAAATGTTCTTCAGAGCACAAGGCTTTTAACTCATTTTCCGTTTTATGTTTCAATTGTAGAAAAATGGCGAAACTTTCATGGGTGTATTGTGTCTCGAAAAAAATCGTCACACATGTCATCATAACAATAAAAACATTCATTGCACCAATCAATACACTGAAATCATCTTTTTCACTCACAAACAATATTCGCAAAATTGTTATTCCAATTGTATAGAGAAAGAATAGAAAGATCACAAGAAATGCAATCCATCTAGTTGACTGTTGGTATTCTATTTTTATTCCAGTTGCATCACGATCTACTCGAATTGGGCAGATTGTTAGAATTTTGAAAAATTTATATAATATATTTTCAATTTTTGATGTCGATAAACGACATTTGAATGCTTCATTTTCCAACAAAACGGTTGTCATTATCAACTGAACGCCTGAACATTAATTCTCATACTGATTCCGAATAATTGCATTACAATTTAACACAAATCAACAACGGAACAGGAAACCTTTTCTAGACTGTTTCTACATTCATTTCTGGTTATTATAATTGATTACATTCGATTTCTCATTAAGAGGCTTTCTATTTGTTGATGTGCTTGACATATCAGTAGTTTAATGCCTTTTGATAATTGCGATAGTGATTTTGTTTGGACTCACAAATAATTATTACAGTTATTAAATCTGATATCGAGGATGGTTTTGCTTTGACCTAACCAGCAAGCCTTCAGAGTCTGATAATCGTTCAAAATTAACGAGCTTTCACGTGATTTGAGGAATGTAACAAAAAATAGATATGTCAAACATATGTTGTTATGGAATAGAAAGCTGTTACAAAAGCTTGTTAATGTTGAGGAACTAAGCGTTATCAATTATAATAAACAGAAAATCGCCTTGTTTATGTGTTATTTTACTAAAAATGTAATTTCAATGAATGGGGTTGTTGAACTCTGCTCTCTCTTTGATTCTGATTTATCAAATCTATTAGGTGAACTATGTGACCTTGTTAACTATTTTTTAAGCATTTTAAACCTTCAAATTAATCAAGAATTAAATTCCCGGCTCTGAGAAAAACAATATTTTATGACAATTACTTTAATCGATTGTCAATTTATCTGTTTTTATCCCATTGCATGATATATTTATAGAAAATTGGCAAACAAACAAAATGAATGTTGAGACCGATTTTACATGTGTGTTTTCTAAAATATCTATTTAAGTGCTTGATAAACTGTGTGACATTTCATTTCATGTAATTTAACGAAATACTGAGGTTGATCAAAATTTTAACGGTTTTCGAAAATGGTTCGATTTTTCTTGATGTTATTAACTGTTTGGCAGATTTTCCTTGCGATATTGTCATGTGATGAGTTTTTGATCGTTAGTACGAAAAGTGGTTTCATAAAAGGTGTCACACAAAAAACATTTCTAAAACATCACAAATACCTATCATACATTGGTATTCCCTACGCTGAGGCCCCGATTGGTGAACTAAGATACAAGGCAATTTTGTTTTATTGTTAATTTCAATTCAATAATAACTAAAACCCATCATCATTGTGCAAAAGTTTTAAATTCGATGTGTTTTTAATGAGGACAGGTGCCAGTGCCAATTTCGCCATGGAATGAGATGCTTGAAACAACTTATGAATATCGAGACGTTTGCCCAGTGCTTGCACAATCAAATTTTTTTCCATTGAATTCGACTCAAAGCGAAAATTGTCTCTTTGTCAACATTTTCACTCCAGGTTAAGTAATTAAATTTCTTGTGCCGTATTACAAAAATATAATTAAATCTCTGAACGCAGTGTTGGGAAGGAAAAAGAAGGCGGCCAAATTACCAGTAATGTTTTTCATTCATGGAGGTGCATTCACTGAGGGTGATAGTACGAATGGTTTTTATGGTCCCGATATGTTTATTGAACAAAACATAGTTCTCGTAACATTCGATTATCGTCTGGGACCATTTGGTTTTTGTAATTTTAATTTGCCGGGCCTGACAGGCAACATGGGGTTTAAGGATCAACAGGTTGCTCTCGAATGGATCTATAACAATATTAAATATTTCGGTGGCAATCCTCACAAAATCACTGTATTCGGCGAAAGTGCAGGTAGAGAAACCTAGAGAGAAACAAGTAAAACCGAATGCAAATGTTCCCCTGGCAGCTGTTTTATATAGTGACGGTGTAATCAAGATATTTCTATTTTGATTATATTTTCACAATTCACAAAATGAATTTATTTGTTTTGAGCTAAAAAAAATCGGTCTATTTCAGGTGGTATTTCTACACATCTGCAAGTGTTAAACTCTCAGTCGCGAAAGTTTATTGATCGCGCAATTTCGATGAGCTGTACTGCATTTAATTACTTTGCACACTACGATGATCAGTTAAATCTTTTGTATGACACTTTTGAAGACGAGTTGAATGGCGAGAGAAATAAATATGCACTGTACGATTTTATGAAGACTGCTCCAACTGAATTGATCATACAAAAAACGCCAGCTTTCAAAGTTGATGATTCCCTGTTAATATTGTATTGGGGATTTAATATCGAAGGCTTGTATTCTGATTTTATAATACTTCATAAAATATTTTTTCAATTGTATAAATTATATTAACTATTTAGATAAACGAATTGCTGAAAAACCATTTTTAACTAAAACTATCCGCAAAATTTATGAAACGACCAATATAAATGTCGAAATGTTGTTTGGTAAAACCAGTGCCGTAAGATTTCAATCTTCTTTATGTATTTGGATAAATTTGCAAAATGTGTGATAATAATTAAATTTTTTCTACAGGAGGCGTTGAGTTTGATCAGAGGATTAACTCAAAATGATCTTTATGGTTGGGTCGATCCTATGAATCAAAATTTTAATGTGAGAGTACCATTTCATGGACTTACTTTGTCACAAACAACGCGAGTAAGATTTTATTTTTGAAAATATTTTTCATTTTAATCGGGAATAAATCTATTTCTAGAAATGGAGAGACGTCCAACGAAAAATTCGCAAATTTTACTTTGGCACGGGAACAATAAAGAAAACCTCATATTATTTGAACCGTTATGTTCAAATGTTGAGTGACATAAATTTCGTTTTTGGAATTTATAAAGCAATTGAAGTACATCTTAAACATGCTAAAACATCTTGCTATGAGTAAGTAAGCACTATAAATATCAATCATTTTCTTTATTTTATTTTTTAAACAATTTCTTTTATAATATGATTGATACATATTCAGATTTAATTTGAACTTGCGCTTGAATTTCGCCAAAATTACTGAAAATTTGAAAATTATTGACGGAATGGGACTGTATGAAGAAATCGCTTACCTATTTCGGTGAGATCCCCAACTTAGAATATAACATTGCTTTCATTGAAGTGTTTAAATGGAATCTTTTGTATTTCAGTGCAAACAAATATGCTGAATTATATGATGAAGTTTTATCGAATCCAAGCTGTCCCCGCAATCAAAAAACATTAGAAGCATTTAACTTTGCACCTAGACTTTTTGCCAATTATGCAAAAACGGGGTATGATTGTAATTTATTGCAATGAATTTTGAGATCTTTCAATCATTTTTTCAATGATTTAGATCTGGCTTTGGACCCGTGGAAAGAGACAATATTGAATGTGTCAAAATCAATAATGATGATTTAAAACAAACCAATTTCCCAAAAATTGACGCAATGGAACTTTGGAGCAACATCTATGAAGAACTCAAACCATGGATTGTTGATGATTTCTAAACCAATACTTTTTTACCATATCTCAGTCATGAACTTAAATAAATAAAACGTATTTTCTAAATGCAACAGTACATGTTTACTTATGTGCATATACTTGTGAACGGCATGCTTTCGCTTTGGAGAAAAAGAAGATAGCTTATCATCCTTTAAAAAAATTGTGCAGAATTAGGTTTGATAGCAAGACATTTTAGCTCAAAATATTTTTATTTTTATTTTTTATTTTTATTTTTCTTTGAAAATGGATAAAATTGGGGTATAAATACAATCAACAGGCCCATAGCCCCCTTTACAGATTAATTTTTGGAAATTTCTGATGGAGTTGCATTAATTAATAGAAAAAGAAAAGTACTTAAAGCTAGAAATGGTAATTATCATGCTAGGGGGTAGACATGATTCATTTGATTCACTGTGATTCAACAGATTCACATTGTTTAGATGACATTTGAAATGTCACTTATGTGTCATGAAAGAAATATTTATTGATAAATTAAAATTATTTGTCTTCGAAAAAATTATTTCTTGACGTTTTTTTAAATGTATTAACTCATTTTTTTTATCTATTTCGTGTTTTTCTAGTAAATTCCAAATAAAATCAACGATAATATTTAGAATTTGTTGAACGATCATGTTAGTAAAACCAAAAGTGATGCTTATTTGACATTTGAATGATTCATTTGATTCACTGTGATTCACATGATTCAAAGTTTTATAATTCGTGTCTACCCCCTTGTTATCATGGTTAAAAGAAAGTGAAGATAAAAATAGGTTTTAATGATTGGTATTGAGAGAGGTTTTATGTTAGTCTGTCAATGTAAATTTGTAACTTTTTGTTGTATTCTGTTTGATCTATTTCCAGAATACACTGAAGAGGCAATGCGTGTAACTAATAATAATATAATTATGAGGATGTTGCTATGATCCTTTCTAATGAGATGAAAAGCACAATTTTGTTTATTATTTTGTATCAAATGGGAAACGTTTCATCAAACTCTTTCATTATGATATGATTGTACTTTATTTTTGGAATTAATCAAACTATAAAATTGATGACGTTTATGCGGCAGTGAGTTTCCATCAACAAAAACTGATTTTCTCTGTTCTTTCGATCTCGTTATCTCCAAATAATTTTTGAGAGAATGTTAATGAACAAACAATTCATTAAGTTAATCTCCTCACATCATACGAATGAGAAAAAAAATACAACTCATCGTATTTGACGAAAACCAAATATAATATTTATGGGAGTCAATAAAAACATTTTACTGCAAAAATGTGTCAAATATTGTAAAATTTTAGAGTTAGAACCACACATATTGCTTGTCTGTTTTGTTGCCATCCTATGAATTTATATTTAATTAATTCAAGACATAGATCGACTTGTAATGACAAGGAAGGAAATTCGATGCATTGAATTTAGTTAAAACTTAAAACATGGCAAACGCCACTTACTTTTTTTTTTTGGTTTTACTATCAACAAATTTAAAGTGTGAGTTTAATTGAGGCTCTGCAGATAAGTAATTATTGACATTAATTTGCAGAGGTAATAATTAGTGATCACGCTTTCAAAAAAATTCATTTGTATGTGCGATTATATGTATAATTTTCGTGAAACATAACATATCGACTCGGTTGGATAATAAAATGACGAAATCAGTGAACTTGTACCAGATTTATTAAATACATTATTTGTTCAGGTTTAGTAATTAAGAAACTTTCGATCAGAGCAAAAGTGATTTAATTTTGAAGCATGTTTTCTTCTCGTGTGGCTAAATTTGTATTTCTGTTATTTTGTGCAATTCTATTATTCTTGTGCGGATTCTTTGTTTCAAATGTATTTTCCCATTGTAAGGACAGTAATTTCGAAGATAAAAGTACACTATGGCCTTCAAATGATAGCCAATTGATATTTGCGCATGTTGTAAGAACAAAAAAAAAATAAATAGTTTCATGATAAAAATGATGTAAATTAAAAGTCTATGTAATTAACAGCTCTATCGTCATGGTCAGCGAAATACGAACAGTTATCCTGACCTTTATCCAAATGACCCATATATTAATGAGACTCATTGGCCTGGTGGATTTGGAGCACTCACAAATGTAAATAATTTTGATTGTACTTCAGTAAGAATAAAAGAAGTTAATGGTAGAAAGTAAAAAAAAGTCTCAATCATACTAAAGTGCTATGAAAATAATACTCAATCAAGAAAAAAAGTGAAAATAAAAATCGATCATAAATTGTGTTTGCCATTTATTTTCACTCATTTTATGATTGACTTTTATTTTCACTTTTTCTCTTGATTGAGTATTATTTTCACAGAACTTTATGATTGAGATTTTTTTAACTTTCTACCATTATTTACTTTTATTCTAAGCGGTTCAAATGTTTTTAGTTAAAAAATTTCATTGACAGGAAGGTAAAAGACAACAATTCAAATTGGGACAATACTTCCGAAGGAGATATCATAAACTTCTTGGCGATAAATATTCACCGAAAAAGGTGTACGTGCGTTCGACTAACTCTGATCGTACCTTAATGTCAGCACTTGCTAATTTAGCTGGTTTATTTCCACCAAACGCTGAAGAGAAATGGCATAAGGATATTGCATGGCAACCGATTCCAGTTCACACAATGCCTTTGAATATGGAATATTTATTGACCTATGATCAACCAGTTGATTGTCCAAGATATTCTGCTGCTCTCAAGAAATACAAAAGTGAGTCACCAGAAGTGCTGCGTATCCTTGAAGAAAATAAAGAAAATATCTTGTACTGGTCGAAAATGTGCGGATCGAATTTAACCACCATTGAAAAGATTGGCCACTTATATGGGATACTCATAGTTCAAAAGCAACATAATAAAACGTAAGCTATGCATAATGATAAGTATTACATTAGTATTAACTAACCATATTAATCTTTTCAATTGTGAAGTCTTTCCGATTGGGCACGAAAAGAAATCGAACCAAATGGTGCCTTAGAGTCCATTGCGTTTTTTCGATATAAAATGAGATCGAATACTAGAGAATTGGCTCGATTGTATTCTGGATTTTTGATAAAACAGATGTTTGAACGTTTCGCTCAAAAGATAAATTCAACGTTGGAGCCAAATCGTTCATTGTGGTTCTACTCAGTGCATGACATGACGATTGCTGGTTTACTGAATGGGCTCGGACTCTTAAAAGTAGTTAACTTAAATAGGAAAAAATATATAATTTTGTATGAATATTAAAATATTTGCTTGTCCACAGCCACCTACACCACCATATGCATCAAGTGTACATTTGGAATTATACAAAGTAGATGAAAAAGAGCATTATATTCAAATCTTCTATCGAAAGTCGGATGAAGAAATCCTTCTGCCCTTGAATATACCGAATTGCGGGGAGAAGTGTCCGCTGGATCAATTGTACAAGTTGTACAATGATATTATACCTGATCGTGATCATGACACTGAATGTCGTCTTCCCTAATTGGGATAAAGCTTCAAACCCTATATAAGAACTTCGAGTAATTTTTACTGTGGCTCAATTCATATCAATCGAATTTCGTTGGAAATAATTTGTTATATTTTTTTTTACTTAAAATAATAAATTTGACCATATTCATATATATATTTTTCTTTTATAGTGTGTGTTATCAAAATAAAAGACGATTGATATAAATTATTATCAGTTCAATTGATTTTTCTAAAGATCGTAGTTGTATTCCAATACAAAAATCCATTTTGGTAAGTATTTGCGTAGATTCAATCGTCTTAACTCTATTCTATCAGTTGAAATTGAAATCCATTATGTATACCTTATCACGAAAATCACATAAAAATTAAACATATAAATTGACAAGTTAAATTGAACAAAATAATGATCCTAACAAAAAAGGTGTACACGTATTCGAATTCATTTGTCACATTTACAAGTCATATGACGATTCACTATGAAATATATGTTCGTACAAATATATAGCAAAACACACCGTACTCGATATTAAATGAGCGAAGATATACTCTTCTCTGACATAATAATCACAAATATCAAGGGTATACCTTGACTAAAACCAGCTATCAACATCTTTTTTTCACAGCTCACCGATTTTAATTGATGCAGTAACTGGTTTGTTTCAAACATAAAGCCTGTCTATTTCGCTGTAATTTGTACACTAATTTTTAGTTTAATTCTTTTGTTGTCGATTCTTTTTGTTTTATAGGATGTGAGTGGATATTTGTGAAAAAAAAAAAAATTTCACGTGTGCTACTCATACGATTTTTCAGCAAAATTTGTCAGCGCAAATTAAGAATGAAAAAGTCAATCCATTGAACATCAAAGATGAAATAATAACATGGGTTAAAGATAAACAATTACATTTGTTTGAAACAATGAATTCGCTGAAATAAATGTGAATTTTTTCCATTTAGCCGTTGACGTATTCCTGCGAAAACATTCGAAAAAGATGCTTAAAATTGTCGATCCATTTACATTCAACAATTTGGAACAGTAATGTGAGTGCTAAAAATTTTTGGAAATTTAATCACACATTTAGTGGTTGAATATAACAAAAATCATACTATGGACCCTGCTTCAATCAATATATTAAACAATTTTATCAATATGCATTGTTCTGATTCATTGACTTACTTTGATGTCAACAATTATCATGAAATATTTTTCGATGAAATGACAAAACCATTTAAACGCGTCGGAAGCCTTTCAGTTCATGGTCGTTTCAAAGGTCTATCAAGTTCAACGCTGACATTCAGTGAATTGTTTCCTGCAATGAGTCATTTTTCACTGAAAAACGTTCAATTTGCTGACCAAAATGTCATCGATCGACCATTTTTGAATCTAGAACATTTCAATGTCGATAACAACCCGAACAATTCAAAGAGAATGGCATTGAGATATTTTTGATGAGAAATCCACAAATTCGAAGTTTGAAAATGAAACACAGTAGCAGAAAACTCTTGGAAATTGTTAACGAAAAACTACCGAACCTTGAAAATTTGGAACTCGATTTGTACTACCCTGAAACCAATGGCATTGATGATGATATAGAACGTATTGTGTTTGAAAATGTCAAAAATTTCACAATGAGAAGCAGCAATGAAAGTGTACTAATGAATGTTAACTTACCAAGTCTCGAAGAATTACATATCAACATTAGTGAGCAATCCAACAAATGGATGGATTTGACATAGTGATGACCAACTGATGAAACTTACCACAATTATTACTAGTCCGCTTGAAGTTTATACGAAGGCAAAAGTATCGGAATCGCCTGAAATATAACTGAATCGAATGAAAACCAATTGGCATTTAATTCAATGTCCGCATATTTTATTTATTGACTTTACAGTTGATTTTTCATTTTTCATAAACGAATTACATGGTTACAATTAAAGACAACAAATGGAGCTTACGTTTTGCTTATAACTATTAATTTCAGTTTGATTTAAAAATGTTCAAAATCTTTGAAACGAAATCAAAATCGGTGAAAATATGAATGAAAATAAACAAAGAAACAAAAAAAATAATTGTCAAATAGGCCATCAGTCATTGTTTTTGAGTTGATCATGTGGTTGTGTTTCTTAAACGAGGCCTCGTATGTTGGCGGTAAGTAATGCAGCATAAACTGTTATCACAACCGCAAGTTGCTTACACCAAAGAATACGGTCGTATTTCTTTAACAGTCTGATGCATGATTCCATCAAAATATCAAACTTTGCCTTGTCGATGCTTTTAATTTCCGATTCAATGTTGCTATCATTAACAATGTCAAAATCGGGATCGTCTGCGATTTGAATGAGTTCATCTGTTGTGGGTTTGCGCCATTCACATCGTTCACATTTGCAATTGTGTTTGCTGAATTTATGCGGCCATTCCGGCGGCAGATCCCAATGAAAACAGTAGTAGGATATGAATAGCTCTTGACCGGGTTGAATTGGACGTAATGCACAATAATATGTATCACCGTCACAATCAATCGCATAAACATTTGGCGAACAGCGATGATTAAAATAGCGCAATAGCACACCAACTTGCGAATATAAGATTCGATGGTCTTTATCGCCATTCTCGTTTACAAAGTCTTCCTTGAATACATACGATTGATGTAAATTGACTTGAACGTGGTGTCCAATGAGGTGCATCATGAAGCGTCGATGTTTTTTCGTTGAAAACATAAGACTTATCTAAATTCGACATGAGAAAAAGATTCGATGTTCAGTTCATTTAATCAAAACAAGACACTTTGAAATGTTCGATGTAACTCACCTTTGGAATTTCCAGCAAAATTTTGTACACACAACACACGGTTTGAATGAATTTCTTGTCTTTTGTGTCCGGTTCGAATGCGGTTTGCTGCAGAAATGCTCGGTACTTTGAACGGTTATCATCGAGTGCGGTAGGAATTTCAAGTGGATCAGTGTTGACGCTCTGTTCAACAAAGGTCATCATCTCATCGACATTCGCGAACAAATCCATGGCTGTGAAAAATGTGCGTAACTCTTGCATCAAGTAATTATTCGAATTACTGTACAATGACGTTTTAATGCCACACTCGTATTTGTGTAAATTATTGTCTTTGCAATCACGGCATATCATTGTGACTGTACATCTCT
The DNA here is from genome assembly GCF_009176525.2 of Contarinia nasturtii. Taxonomy (NCBI): domain Eukaryota; kingdom Metazoa; phylum Arthropoda; class Insecta; order Diptera; family Cecidomyiidae; genus Contarinia; species Contarinia nasturtii. The sequence goes on along the minus strand of NW_022198383.1, from coordinate 4,457,375 downwards.
GGCATGGCATAAGATTCAAATTACTTTTCAGACAAATGTTACATTTCCAACCGTAGATCGCAAACAATGTCTTGCAAAATGCTTTGTCAACAGCAACAATTTCGCCGACATCGATTTTCTGCTTTGCCACCACGGTTGGGTCATCTTTGTCAGCAATTTTTTCAATTTTGACGGTATTTGCCAGGTCGGGAAATTTCTCGTCACGCGTATAATTCAAGTTCAAACGCGATTCGTCCAGTTTCCATCCGTTTACGATGTGCTCCAGGCAGTTCATTTTTCGCTTCTCCAACGCTGGAATCAAATGCTTTGGATAGTTGTTCTGTGTGGCCAGCTCAATGTCAACTAAGCACTTGTCATACATTTTTAGATTGTAGAAACAAGCCGATCGATTTGCATACGAAATACCCAAATATTTTGTACCGTTTTCAGCAAAACACAGAGATTCATTGTACACTAGAATCGCCAATTCCCATTCACCATTTTCAAAATACACTTTTGCCGATTTTTGTTTTTTCAATGCCATTTTATTACACTTTGTGTAATGGAATTTCACCTTTTTATGTACATTGATTTCGGAGCGCACTTCTTTGTACATTTCATCCGATTCTTTGCCAAAACCATTTGCAGCACACAAATTTGTGTACAACGAATTCTTGTGTTTCGACTCTTTTTGCCACATAATTATGCTGATTACATTTGATTCGATTCGAATTACAGTGGGAATGTTTTACTTTTATAATGTACAACAAATGAAACCGGCAATGTGTTTTACTCGACACGAACTGTCAAACTTACTTCTATTATGCACAACCAACTGCGATGCTTTGGATCAAACAGTTATGTGCATGTGTATGTGTGTGTTTATATATTTTTGGCGTCGTCTTGACTTTTAGTTTCTATAGCTGATGTTATACAATAGGTCGTTCGTTGTATAACTAACACTGATATATGCTAATCCCACCACACACCAAACCGATCGCATTGAACAAAGTGTTTGAATTGTGCTTGTATATGAAATAACAAATCAACACATTGCTTTAATAACGACCATGACAATATACATTTCTTATGATTTTGACAGTTTTATTTACTGAATGAATAGGGATAAACAAACATTTTCTGATAAACGACACATTCAATATCATTTTTATTTCACAAAACCACCATTTCTTATTTGATACCAGTATACAAAAATATGTTTTTTCTCAGAAAAATCAAAAAAAAAAAAAATTAATTTTATTTCGGGACTCTTATACTTTTCATTTTTGGCTTTTCTTGAATTCTTTTCCAGAAAGTATCACCATAGTCAAAGAAAAGTTCTTCGCCACTTTTAATAGGCACGAAAGCAAAGAAACCAATGCGATGATCACCATTGACCATCAGAATTCTCGGATAACAATTTGGCTTTTTGGAATGATTGATGAAACGAGTCTAAAATGAGACCAATAAAACGATTAATTAGAACACCAGACCAATTAAAATGCTCATGTTTTAAAGAACCTTGTTGCCTTTGTTTTGGGCGTCAATTACATAATCGTGATTCAGATTGAATAAATAGCTGCATCCTAATTTATCATTTAAACGGCCACGTCGTTCGGCCTCCTTTTGTGTAATGACATCACCGCGATATTCACATATAAATTCATATCTCTTTGCGTTTCCTTTTAAAAAAGCACCCCAACCGACCACATCCGATGGTCCAATCAATAAATGCTTATGTTGGCCACGTTGAAGATTAACATTTTTGCATGCAATATTTTCAACATTAAATTTATCGGCACCACATCGGTTGCAACAATCCGGATCACATTCACGGTCCAATTTATTACATCGACAATACGTTGTGTCACACGGACCTGAGCAACGACAACCGGGATAACGTAATGGACACTCATCACTACAGTTGCAAAATTTTTCGCAAAAGTGTCGACCTTCGAAGCAAGAACAAGTTTTGCCACACGGACCATCATGGTTACAAGGTATCCATGACTTTCGTCCAAAATCCGAATCATAGAGCACTTTTTTTCGTTCTGCAATCCATTCGGTTTGTGATACTATCATCGGTTGTGGTGGTTGTGTGTCTGCATTCGGATCCAAATTTGAATCTACATCTAATTTATTTTCCTGGCAGTACTTGAACACCTATACGTGCGAAACAGTCAATAGAGTTGGGAGCAATAAAACGAAAGAAAAGTGAAAATCAGAGAAAATCTTGTTTACTTGTTTGCATGTTTTTGTTAGCATTGTTTGAGCGATTGCACAGTAATTATTCGGAAATACTTTGCACAGTGAAAGAATTAATGATTGATCGGAAGGAGTCCATTCATCGGTTATTGTAAACAACGATTTAATCGATGACGTTGAAGTGGATGGACCATCTAGTATTGCAGTTGATTGCCTTCTGACACTGCCAACATCATCGTTTCCATCTTCGGATCTTGCCTCTTTTTCAGAGTCCTATTTTTTTGAAAGTTTTGTTCATTGAAAATTGAATTAAAAAAAAAAAATTCGATCGATACAAACCGAAAGTTTATAACATTCATTCTTGCATGGTTCACTGGATAGTTTTAGGTCATTGATACGACTTTTACTCATTTTTCGAGATATTTTATCTTCTTCTGAGCCTATGGGGCAAAAAATTCTAGAGCTAATTATAATTCAAATAATACAAAAACTTCCTTCTGTGTGAAAAGAAGTAGGAAATTTTGAAAAAGATAAAAAAAACACCGTTTACTTACGATGCAAAAGGCAATCATATATGCAGCAACGTCGACAATACAATTCGCTGTAGCACTCATAGGTGTTCTTTTGTGGTTTTGTGCATTGAGTTGCCAAGAGATACCTACGAAATTGGAATTGTTTAAAATAATTTCGAGGAATCTCAGCTGAAAAATGTTCATTCATACTTCATTCTTATGGTTTCTTCAGTTCCATAATATTGGTATTTACTGATTTCTTTAAAGATATCTGCAAATGGTATTTCGCTTTGATTTGGATTATTAGGCAAATCTCCATTTTCATAAGCATGGGCCACTGCTTTAATCAAATCGATTAAGATGGTGTTGTTCACGTATCCGACATCTTCAAAGTAATCAATGCCATGGTTGTAGATATAATCTTCAATAAAATTGAAATTTCTATCACGTTCTTTATCTCCGATAAATGGAATATTGATGATCTGATTTTGATCTTGGACCATCATATTCTCGTTTATTGGGGCCCATGCCTGCATTTTTGGTATCGAGCCGACAGCTCTTAATCGGTGAATCGGCACATTTTCAAGTTTCCAAGCACCTAGTTTTCAAATAATTCATTTGTATAATCGAATTAATGTAACTTTGTATAGAATAGACTTTGTAACGGATTGCTATCTACTGAAATTGTTGACATAACCACAAAATACTGAAGTTTTCAAGAGAAGATTTTATACTCGCCATCGTATGATTTGATTTTTACATATTTTGTCGATTGAGTTGAAACAAGAGAATGCTGCCATTCTTTAGGATCCAATGCGTACAAATTATTTTGATGATTTTTTTCCATTGCTCTGAATTTAATGCTGGGTAAGAAAGTTTTTATGTTTCTTTGTTCCTTTTTATGTTTAGCGAATCGTTTTTTCTGTATTTTCTTTTCAATTACTCACCAATGATTATTCCATGCCTCTTTCTTTTCTATCACCTGATTCTGACGCCTCAATTCCCATAATAAATCGTTTTTCAATTTAACCAAATGCTCCAAATCAAAATCATTTACATAATTTGACGCCATTCTACCTTTGCGTAATATCAATTCGAATCTTAATAAAAAAAACTATTTCACAAAGATGACTTCCAATGAAAAACTAAACTAACTAAATGTAATTGATTGACATGCAAACATAAATATTATAAATACATAAAAAAAAATTTCACAATTGTAATCGGTTATTTTATTGACAGTAGTTGCATCGTGGTGAATATGATTCACTAGAGTGAGACATATTATAGTCATTATTTGTTGCATAGCGCCACACTGCTGTGTTATGAAACAAAATGAGAGTAAAGGAGAAAAAAGAGTTCTGACAATAAAACCAATACGAAAACTGATGTTGCACTTCAAATTTACGTAGGGTTTATTGACACATTATTATCAAATACATTTCCAGTGTTCTTTAAGATAGAAATTAAACATTTAACTTAAGTTATTAATGCCAGTGATATTGATTTTGCCAGTGATTTCTTTCTACAATTCTGTGGTTCACTTATTCACCTCTTTTCAGTGTACTCAACGACTTTCATCTACAGCCCGTAGCACCATAAGTATCGAGAATGACATTTTCATGAGCTAAAAGACAAACAAAAATACCATTTAAATAGTGTCGTTTTCATTTCAATTCAAAATTACCGCCGTAAAATTTTCCAATGAACATTGTCCAAACTGATAGCCAGAAAAACAAAATGGTTTTTGAGCCCGACGGATCATCAGTGTGAGAAATGGTTGCAATTCCAATGGATATTTGTACCAATGAGAACTATAAACAGCACATGCAAATTCGCTGCAACTGTATGTAACAACGGATCCATTTGAACAATATGTATACAAGCAAGCGACGATCAAACTTAAATTGCTCATGTTTTGAATGAACATTAAATCCCAAGTCTAGAAAGAATATTGCATACAACCATAATGGTGCGAATTGAATTCAAAGTCGGTAACACTCACTGGTTTTAGTTGAAAAAGTCCGGAGCACAGCCACATGATTCCTATCATAAATAATGAAAAGACGATTCCGTTCAGAATTTCGCCAAAATTATTTAAAAACCTAAAATAAAGGAAATTTTATTGCGCTGATCAAATTTTCCCTTTGAATTATCTAATTATTTACTCGAGTACAGTATTATGCATTTCAATGAGGTCAATTAGTCGATTTCTAAATTTTATCGCCTTTTCGATGCTGTTATTGATGGAACAATTCGGTTTCAGCACGTATTCTTCGTCGATTTTCTTATGTTCGCCAGCTATATCAAGGAATAAAGCTTCGAAGTATGTACAAACACCGAAGTACATTGTTGTTATTGCGCAAAGATAGGCAACCAAAGAAGAAATGCCCGTTGTTTGTATGATATGAGTGAATACATGGCCAATCGTTGTGTTTTGATTATAAGGCGTTCTATGGAGAGGAATATTTTTTTATTCAAATCTTTCTCTTTATTTCAAGCATTCTGGTATTGAAAGTGATTTAAAAAAAAAGAGAAAATAAACATCAGAACTTACGTTGTAACTAATGGTAAATACCAAGAATTGTGATCATACGTTCCTTTGATGTAATTAAAAGCGGCCACTGCGGTGGGCATAAAAACCATGCTCGTGATATCTGCCGATGCAAAAACAATATTGAATCGTCTTGTGAATATTTGAACATTTCTCTCGACTTTCTCGTATGTGATCCCATTTCCACTGTTGATTCCTACAAAAAGGCATCGTTAAAATTAAATGCTATAGCTTTGCGGAATGAATTAGAAGAAAACACGTTCATTAATAAACGTTCAATAAAACTTTCTGAATGAAATGAACTGATCTGCATTTCTTTTTTGTTTCAAAACATTTGAAGCCAACTTACTCGTAATAATGATTCGTTGAAGTCCCAATAAAAAATCTTTGAATGGTGTTTGCTGGTTAAGGATAATTCCATTCCATGCAAGACTTATCAAACCGGCAGCAATGACGTAGAAAGCATAGGTAGCTTTTTCCACGTCTAAAATATTCTTGAAGAAATAAGTGGCCGAAATGGAAACCAAAAATACGGTGTTCGATGTGAGCAGAAGATTTGATAGAAATGCAAAAATCTTCGCTTTAAAATGATCGGAAATGGTGAAAAGACCGAGTAAAACACATATTTTCACATTTGTACCTAGGGGTTCCATCACTAATTTCTTCGGAAACACTTTCGATAGCCTTTAAAACAATACTAAAGTGGAATTCATCAGCAGCACCTATTTATTGGAATACTTTTTCCCGTCAATCGAACCAACGATTGGTTCATTAAAATTTCATGGACTCTTAACACTTTTTAAAAAACAGAGAGACCATTCAAAAGGCAATTGTTTATTGGATTGTTTCATAAAATGCCTTTTGTGAATCAAAATTGTTTTTTATTGTATGGAACAGTCTATTGTGTCCAAACTGTGAAAAGTTTAGTCATTCACCAGTCGGCGGGAAAGTTTTCAATCACATAATTGCATTTGATTGATGAATCGAAGTGTCTGTGAAATTAGTTTAATGACGAAATTAAACTTTGATCCAAATTGTCTCGATCCGAATTGAATGAATGTGATTGTTTTCTCACCCCTCTTGATGTTCACCACTTTTTTGTATTGTTTTTATTCAATAAACAGTGAAATAAGCGAAACGTTGAGGTGTGGCAGGAGTGTAAGTGATTATAAAGAGTCATCATTTTGATATCATTTTCTAACACCAAACAATTTCAAACTCATTTATGGTGGCGTTATTGTTTGAATCGATTTTATTATTGTAGAAATAATGGCTTAATGATAGATTACACCTCGATTACTCCTGGGAAAAACGGTGACTGACTGCGATTTTACATGAGACAATCAGATTGGTTCAAATTCAAGGATTTGAAATGATGAATGCTGATAATAGAATGGTCAGGCTCCAGATATCGATTCATTTTTGAATATTTTCCCTTACCCTTAACGTTTTTTTATCTTATTGAATCGTTTTTTACAATGTCAAATGTTGTTGTTTATACTTATTTTGAATAGAATGTGTTTTTAAATTGACTTCAATGTGAGTTTTAATGATCCAATTGATTTTCATTGTTGAATACTATTTTATTGTTAAATATCCTTTTCATACAGCAAATTTAACATACATATTCCTTGCGATTTAAATTTAAACATTCAATCAAATTTCATGCGAGAGTGAAAAATCTATTCTGCTTTGGTATTGCGTTAAGATTCTTCGACCAAAAAATTAAAAATCGGATGACCGTCTCGGACACTTTGAACGTATTTTTTATGAACGTCTGTCGATAAAAAGAACTTTTGAACAGCCGAATCTTCTTTCATCAACTGAACCCATTGCGCCTGTTGGAAGAAAAGTTATGATTTTTTTTAAATATCACAATTTGTTAGCCACATTTCTTACCAATTTCGGGAATCTTTCATCAAAATTATATTTTTCTCCGACGATCGCACTAAGAATACCGAGTCGTTCAAACCGTGGCCAAATCGCATAATCAAAAATACACGGTTTGGCACCGCCAAAGTATTTTGTTCCACGTTTTTTCAATTCGGCTTCGAAATGTCCAATCTCAGTGTAAATTTGGTTCAACAAAGAATCCTGCACATCTTCTTCGTTTTTCTTATAGACCAAACGACCGTAAACATCTTCAAATGTACTGAAACGATCAATCCATGATTTTGTTTGTGCTTTTTCCAATGGATCCTCTGGATACAATTTCACTTCTGGATATTTTTCATCCAAATATTCGGCAATTCTCATTGATTCAATTAAAAACGGTTGATTTGGTTCATTGATCAATTGCAAAGCCGGAAGTTTACCGTTTGGATTCAATTTAAAATACCATTCAGGCTTGTCATCATGATTGATATAAGCAAAATTATATGATATGTTCTTGGCAGTCAACACGAGATGTAGACGATGGCAATATGGACAAAAACGCATGCCAAACAAACGCAATTTACCATCATCTGGAAACGATGGCTCCGGCAACCCTTTTTCAGAAGAGACAGAGAAATAGGTAGAAAAAATATTATATTATGCGTATCTGTTTACGTTGTTCTTTGAGAATTTACAACAAAAAATACAACGGTTTCAAAAACACATAAATTCAACCAAATTGAATTGGCAAATCTGTATTCTTACCTTTTCTAAAATGACAATTCGTATTCACTGCCGTATTTTTTGCACAAATCTAAAAGAAACAAGGTTTTTAAACAAGGTCAATACGAACTTGACTGAAAATGAAATTGAAATATAAAACAGAAAGTTTGTTTAGCGATCGTTTGATGAACCGGTTTTGAAGTTTCCCCCTCTGGATTTTTTTGAGCGTGCACACGTTTAAATCAAATTGTCAATTTTTTTTTAATTGTTCACTTATGAGTAAAAAAAACACGTAAAAAAGCGATGACGTTTATGTTAATTTAGTTTATTTTTTATCATCCCACAATTAGTTTCAATTTTATTTTTTTAGGTATCTCATATCTTTAATACACTGTTCTTCAATTTGAACTAGCTAGCGTTTTTTCTCTTCTCAAAAAGTCTTTTGAAATTAAAACAAAAACTTACACTATCACCATTTGGTTTAGATCCTTCTTGTGGCATGGCACTCCTGCCGAGTTGTAATAGAAATAATAATGTCAGAATGCGCAACATTGTACTTATCTTTCACTGATCACAACGACCCAAACTCTGTAGGTGCAAATTTGGTACTGAATTGATGAAAAATATTCGTACAACTTATATATTTTATCTTGAAATCTAAAGTTTTACGAATTAGGGCTTTCCACGAACACGAACTGTTCGGGTCTTCTGTGTTCGTCTTTGAATTTGAAACAAGAACGAGCGTGAACAACAAATTCAAAATTCGCGCGAACAATCGAACAACGAACACAAACGAGCAGAAACCAAAGTTTTAATGTTCTTGAACGTTCTCAAACTGTTCGTGGGCAGCCCTATTACAAATACACACATCTTCAATATGTAAATATGTCGTTGAACAGGGTTTCGTTCGTTATCGTATGTATTAAAATTTAAATCAGACATCACTTCAAACATTGTGGAATATCGTTCAACTTACAAAAAATAAATAAATTACTATAAAATCGAATGTGGGTATAAAATAGACAAATAAAAATTTACTATTAAAAAAAAGAGTTTCTCAAAAAAACGAACATTTCGAACAGATTTTTTTTAATCATTTAATACAATGTGCAGTTCGCTCACATTTCTTGATGCAAGTGACGTCAGTCGAACTCATACACACAAATTGAATGTTTCATACAACATTAATTTTGGTCACATTTTACACAGTGTGAACGTTTTGATTAGCATTTAGTGTTGACACATTGAAAGGGTGCTGTAAACACTGATTACAGCGGTACACAGTACATCGCAAGAGCTCTCCAACCGAACAAATTCAATCATTTGTTCGAACAATATATTCATTCTTTTGCGCAATTGCAAACAGCTCGACAAAAAAGTGCACAAATTTAAAAATAACAAGCAAACAACAATATTCTGTCACTGTTTGTGAATATTATTAAATAGTTTTAAAAAAAACCAAGTCTACATTTCTGAAAAAAAAATTAAAATGGCGGCTAACGATGTCCAATTTAGTGAATTGGATTTTTCTGGTAAGAGTACAGTTGTTTTCCGACATTGAAATGTTGAATACGGAATACCATTCAATTCGGAGTTTATTATTATTTTTTCTAATCATAGACGAAAAGGAGGAGATGATGAAAAAACCATTCGATGTGACACTCATTGTTCAAAACACCAGAATACAAGCTCACAAAAGTTTTTTGGCATCCCGGAGTGAGTACTTTCAAAGTATGTTCAATGGTAATTTTAATGAAGCACCCAAGAAGGAGGTCATTCTATCAGTTCAGTTGAAAGCTTTCCAAAAGATTTTTGAGTATATTTATTCTGGACGCATTTCTCTCAAAACTATGGAAGTAAAAGACATCGTCGATGTATACGAATTGACCGGATTCCACAATTTCCCATCACTGGAAAGAGCCTTGTCGAAGTATCTCACATCGATTGACCACTGTTGTTCAACTCTAATCATAGCTAAGCTTCACTCATTGGATAAATTAGAAACCGAATGCTTAAAATCCATGGACTGTCATTCCTTCGAACTATTGCAACATGACACATTCACAACTTTGCCATATGATTGTCTGAGCACCTTATTGAAGCGCGATACATTTTATGCATCTGAAATCAACATTTTCAAAGCGGTTCAGAATTGGTTGGCAAATAATCCAACTGAAAATGTAAAAGTAAGATCAAGGTGCATTCAGTAAAAATTATGTTCAAAAAATTTATTTCTTTTTTTTTTTTAATAATTAGAAAGCACTTTCATTAGTACGATGGCTTCTAATAAGTTCAGACGAAGTGGAAAATACCGTTTTACCGACCAACATTTTGGATAGAAATCCATTTTTGAAATTTATTGAGTTTATTAAAAATACAAGTGTTGTCGCACCTCGCACATGTATGTATCTATCGTTCGAATATAATTCTTTTGAACTCGTTACAATTTAAGACTTTAAAAATTTAGATTCGGAAGAAACGTTTGATATAGAATATTTTGACTTGAACGTAGCAACAACCGAGCAAGGTGCAAGTATTATTTGCGGTGAAGGTGATGCTCTTTTAATACAAGATTTTCCGCATCCTCCCCACGAATTAAGTAAAAAAAAAATATTTTCAGTTGAAAAAAAACTTATTAAATAAAATATTTCGTTTCATATTTTAGACTACACATATCATTATATTGGTGGAACGGAACTAAGTTCATCTATAATTGTTGATCTTGGACGTCCCAATACCATAAATTTCATTCGCATTTTATTATTGGATGAAAACTATTGCTCATATTCGTATTTCGTTGAATCATCTCTTGATGGCGTTGAATATGAAAGGCTGATTGACTACACCAAAAACTATTGTCGCTCTTGGCAATCTTTGTATTTTCCACCGCAACAAGTCCGATACATTAAATTAGTTGGCACTGGAACTCTTAGCGAATCACATGAGACGTTTGATGTCGCTAGATTGCAAGCAATGTTCCGTTCAAAACCAAACGTGGAAATGGTAAACGGGGTTTTCAAGCCACACTTCAACGTTGCAAAATGTTCATTCGATTTAGGTGTCATAGTTATTGAGGGCATTTTAGGCCATGCAATGTTCATCGACGATGAAAAAACATTTACAAGTCAGGATGTAGATACTCTTTGCCTTATGTTGCAATTTAATCAACCCTACTACATTGGTTCGTTGCGAATGTTGCTTGGAAATGATCATATCCGTATGACCGAAAAATTTTCATTTTACATTACAACATCGTTGGATAAACAACACTGGACAATGGCTGTTGACAAACGAACCGAACTGCTTTCAGGGTGGCAAGAATTCGAGTTCAAGCCACGTAAAACAACATTCATCAGACTCAAACTGAAGAAAAATGAACATTACCTTGTATGTATTTGTATCAGGGATTGTTCCTCAGAGGAGGAGAATCGGTGAGGAGGAAAACAAAAGTTTTTTTAGTCAAAAAGCTATTTTCATCACGAATAATGTGTTTTTCATTTTTTTTTGGTACAAAAAAATTTCCTCCTCACTTGAAAAGAAGGATCCTCCTCCTCAGAGGAACAGTCGCTGATTTGTATTCATTCGTTGAAATGCAGTATTATATTCATGATTTTTATAAAAATTTCTCATTTAGACTCAGAAATTCGTGTTAACCTATTTCGAGTGTCCAAGCGATCCAAAGAAACCAAGCATAATGAGCAAAACTTCAAAAGGAACAGCCACCGGCTGTTCAACTTCAAAAGGAACAGACTAAATTGATGGTAACCACACTTTTACATTTTCAATTCATTTTCAAATACACAATTTTTCTACAATATGGCATCATTCAATCTGTCACTAGATTTAATGTACACTTTATTGAAAGAATACTCATTTTATGCAGCAAAAATTGATATTAAAGAGATTAATTTTGAGATCTTTCTTGCACAAATTATTAGATTAGAAATGATTGTTCAGAATTTTTATTACTTTGGATATAAATGATAAGTTTCACAAAATAAGAGATATTTAGTCCAATCAAATTTTAGCCAAGGTACTTGAAAATCGACCTGCTACTACTCTACTTTTATTTTTGCATTATCTCTTTTTCTACATATGTTCGCAAAATAATGTCTAAACTTGCTGATAAGCCTTCTTCATGTGCAAAATAATTATAAAATACTATGTCCGAAATTTCGTAAATAAAAATTGATTAACAACTTTATACTGTCTATTAAATTCGAATGCAGAAGTTCATAAAATGATATTTTTTGGAAGTTCAAGGCTGTAATAAATAACCAAAGATGGTACATTAAACAGTGACCGGTTCGCGCATATTTCTATGCCTGATAGCTATGCTAAGCATAGCGGAGACGCAAGCCGCAACGCACCCGTCGCCATTCGATTCGAGCTATATTGTATGCGCACGGTCGTCTGCATAAACGAATATGTGTATTGTTCATATAGAGTGAACGGCGATGCGTCGGTTGCGTTTGCGGCTATGCTTGGGATATCTATGCTACCTAGCGTATTTAGGCAAGCATAGAAATATTCGCGAACCGGTCACTAACATTAAATGAAGTTGCATCGTAAATCCTAAAGAACACAGTTCGTAAAAAATGGAAAAGTTTTTTTCAATTGGCATAGAGAAAGATGACCGGCAGTAAAGATAGAAGAATCAGACAAAATATCAATGTTAACTGAATTTAGTTGATATATTTGTCCAACACATTATCTGTGTAATCGAGAGAAAAACAATTTTTTGTCCAATCTAAAAGTAAATGACAAAATATGTTATTCTCGGCTAATATCTTCAATATATAGCGACACTTAATTCAAATGATTCAGAAAGTAAGTTCTAAGTGCGGAGATAAAGTGCTATTTATATTATTTTTCTATTAAAAATAATCAATCGTTGAACATTATACGCTGTTAATTGATATACATAAAAAGAAGATAGGAATCTTTGAATAATTGACGCTGTTTTGAACTTATCGGCACTATATTTGAAAATTGTTCAGAGCATTCGTTAATTGATATCGCATTCGAATGTCCACAACGAAGAGTGACGTATAATCAACGAAAACGGAAAAAAGTCATTTACTTCGCTCTCCGACAAATCATTCGTACACAGATATTCGTTGAGTGAATAAGTGCGTTACATCGTTGTCTGACATCGTGTTTTAAAATAAATGCGTATTTCTAAGGTCGTTCGCAATTATTAAATCAGTGAAAATGCGACCGGTAACTTGTGGAATAGTGATTGCATTTTTGGCATTTACTGTAAATGGATATGACGATCCAATATCGATCCTGGGAAGGATACGATGGAATTATACCCAATTTGAAGATAATTTGTGGACGCGTCAATACAAAAACACGACTTTAAATGAAATTTATGTCAAACATAGTGAATTTTTTACAGCAATAAATAATGTGTATAATGGTAGCGAATGTTTCTATCCAACGTTTAATGCAACGACAGTGAAAAAAGGTACACCGGTTGATATAATAAATCCATATCATGTGCCAGAGATTGCAAGTGTCATTCAATCCAATGCTGATATCGAAGAATACTGGTCAAAATTTGCTAATTGGTCAACAGTGAATGCATCAAATATGTTGGAAGTGTTGACAGATGATGCGATACCAATATTACAAAACTCATTGGACACATTGTGGAATTCGTCAAATACGGACGTGTATTTTGACTTTCTAAAAAATGTAAGACATCCAAATTGATAATGACCCTTAGCGTGTAATGTTTTGACATTGACCAACAACAACAAAAACACATCACTCTTATCACCAACGAAATAGTAACATATGATTTTTGTGTGTTTTTTTCACGGTTTATTTGAAACAGACATCAGAATCATGCACTGACATCGATGAACCACAGATTGCTGTTTATAAATTGGTGGAAAAATATTTCTTCAATACCATCGTTCTTCATTTAAAGGCTTACGTCATGTTACAACTTTCATATCTGACCGGAGCGGCAAAGGTTTTTATTCAAAATGAATTCAATTACTATTATATGGCTCATAAAGTTGGGCGGCAGTTATAGAACTTTCTCATAAAATTCTAACGTTATTTTATTTATTGTGTGGCTATTTTTAGGATTTCTTACATTTTCACAAGACTGCACGAGATCATCGTGTTGCATTCAATTCACAGTATGTGAATGTTACGTTGCAGACCGAGAATTTAATGTGGAATTTGAGCCGAATCATTTGGTCTTGTGACAAATTCAGCTCAAATGAATCGTACACACAATTAACAAACTTTATACAAGGCTATGTCGACAATGAAATTAATATGAACGCGGACGGATCTTGCGCACCATACTGCGATGATTTTAAATCGACCAAAAATTACGGATGTAAAGAAGGCACACTATGCGCCACAAATTATTTAGATCACAATAAAACCAGATGCCTCGGTACAATACGAGACTGCGACTATTTTGGACCAATGTTTTCTATTTGCCCTAATGTAAGTTATCACTGTTTTTAGTTTCTTTAAGCATTTTTTAGAGAAAATAATGTCGAACTCAAGTAATTTAAATGCAATTAAAAACCGATTTAGTCAGCTCTTTATTTGATTTCAAACCTTGGCTCAAATAAACTGAAATGAATACAAACTGAACTCAAATAAAATCTATAATTTCAGGAGAATGATTTAGATATAAATCGTCGTATAAATTTCGTACAATTTGCATCTGGCAAAATTTTGGGAGAAGAGAAATTGCCGTGTGATTTCTTTGATGCGAAGCCATTTATGTCTTGGCTCACCACCTGTAGATATTGTTTCTGTTATTGTGATGCGCCTGGCCCAAGATCGGATCGTCACTTTAGCTTGCGAGATGTTATTTCAAATGTCGCCGAGAACAAGTACTTACTTAATCTTTTTTACCTTCATTTCTTCCAACATCAAATCACAGTGTTCATTGAAAATCATTTTATTCTGATTTATTTCAATTTAATACATAAACTTACCTTGATAAAGAAGAAATAAGAAAAAAAAACTTTCATTCATTTTCAGAGTAATTTCGGGTATACGAATCATGAAGAAAAATGGCATAATACATTTGGAAGCGAGCGAGCGAACATTATTACCAAAAAATGAGCTAGATCCGAATACCAAATCCATAGTTTCTAATAACAACTTCACCATTAACGATCCAAATGTAGTTGAAAATACTGATTACTTCACCATGACTTACGATAATCGAATATTAAATCTGGACACAATTGTAGCGAAAGGAGATGAAATTGTGACTGGTGTTCGGTTTCGTGTTGCAGCTGGCAGTGTTTATCTTGAAGTTCGTTTTACATACTATGATGAGGTCACTGGAAAGCTGGATTTAACTACGGACAGCGAATGGAAAATGAACTTGAATACAAATCGTACAACGATTTCAACGGAACACAGTGATGTTCCAACAAAATTACAAACACAATCGATAGCAATGGGTAGTGATGATACGGATGCGGTTCGATTTGTACCGACATCATGGGTCAAAGATATGGCACAATCAACAGTTCCATTCATTGATTCAAATTTGATTGAACCATCGGAATTGGCCCCACTCAGTGGCGTCGGGATATTTTACAAATATCAAAAAGGGTACGGTGGTTTTGTTGCACCACGTCTCATTACGCGAGATCATTCTGCGGCTGTAATGCGTATTCGTGGAGCCGTCGGTGTTTATGGTGTTTAATATTGCAAGCAAACAAATTGTTTATTTCCTTACATCGAGAAAGGATAGTTTTTTACACTTATTATAAATTTTCTAACAATAAACACTCAAAATGCTATTTGATTGATCGAAAATTGTACATGATAATTTATTTAGCGAAAATAAAATCAATTCGTTTGTTTTTTCTTTGAAAATTGACCAATATTGTTATTCTTATACAGAAAGAAAACACGTTTATATCAAACGAAATATGGTTTAAAAAATATATAAATTATAGATATTGGATGGGTGGCAAATAAATCTGTTATTCTTTTCCTCACATTTTTTTATTCTCCGTTAATCTAATAATGCTTAACAAGTAAACTTTCTATTTGACCTGTCTATTAATCTGTTTGATTGCACGAAATTAAAAAAGATCGTATCAAGAGTCGTTCAAAATGTCTTTGAGAATTGAGCTGGAGTTGCGTGGCGCATTGAATGTCTGAAGCATTGCGTCTGGCAGTAGAATGGGTTGAACGGTTGATGATTTTCGAACTGGTTCCTCTTCGCCCGCTGCTTTCTTTGGCGGTGTGTTCATGCTAAGCAATGATGGTGCATTGTCATCCGTACGCGGTTTCGATTCATTCTCAAGGAATTTGACGAATGCCTGAGCCAAACTCTCTTTACTATAACTGCCACCTATTGAAAGAGTGTGGGAAATTTGTTAAAATCTTTCATCTCATGATGGAAAACAGACAACATTTACCAGCTTGATTATTGTTCGGTGATTGGTTTCCATGTATAATGGAATTGAGCCATCCGGTATTCGTTCGATTCAAACCGACTCTGTCTGATTCTTGTTGATTGAAATCCAACACCGACGAAATTAATTTCAAAATTTGCTGCTTGTCGTTGTTCGGCGCCATTATGTATCCGATGAGTAGATTTTTCAACAAACTTTTATCAACGCGATCCGCCTGATTCGATTCGTTATCTTGCAGTTTTGATTCGGTCGAATGCAGTTTATCTTGAGTTTTACGTACTAAAAATGAAAACAAAATACCAACGTCTGTTAAACACTTTTGGAATATGAATATCGGTGGAGAAAAACAGATAAAGTTGTGAGGATTTTGGCGAAAGAGAAAAATGTTGAAAACAAAAAAAATATAGTTTCCAAGCGATGGAATTCGGTCTAGTGCATACATACCAAACGATGATGATCAATGCTTATCTCATGCCATCACACTCAAATTAAGATATGTTTGATAAAAACATAAAATGTAACGCGGGGAAGAGCAAATCAAGGTCCAAACAAAATTCATGCAGCATTTGAACGATTTTGATGAGAGTATAATATAGGCACTGGCCTCTTATAAATACACCAGTACCTGATATTAATACTCACACCACATATCGACAATTCATCAAATTAAAGTAATTTTTTTTTGGAAATATTATAAGCATTCTAAGCAAAACATACGGTTTTCCATAAGAATCAAAGTTTAAGTCGGGAATGAATGATGTTCAAGTATCTCATTTTTAAAATGGAGTAATTAAAAATAATGAAAAAAAACCGTGTATTTTACTCAGTGCACTATGAAAATAATAAAAAACAGAATATAAATATAAAATGAAAATATCATGCAAAATATATAAATAAATGCAAGACGCAACCGACAAAAAATGAACGAAAAACTAGCAAATGTATATATTAAAAAATAAAGTATAAATAATACGCTTGACGACACAATCACAGCTATCGAGTAACCCCAATCTGCAACGTGGTTCATTTAATTATAACAATTGCCCACAATTACAATTTGAGATTTCTCCATAGAATGCATATATAGAAATGGTTCTCACATTACGTAACACAGGCGCAACGATGAGAGACAAACACATAAACGCTAAAAACAAAATACGCAACAACAGCAAAATGAAGCGCTCTTCATTTCTCGTTCAACTCAACAACAAAAAGACAAGTGCAAGCAAATTCAATGAGCTACACATAACCGTGCACAATAATAATAAAAATAGTGTTTTTTTTTTCAAATTAAATATGAATGAATGTCCGAAAATGATAACCGAAAAACGATTGTTTTGTCTTTAAATCGAGTAATTGTAATGTAAATATGTGTGTGGATGTTTGTGTGTGTGCCGAATCATTTAAAAAGCGTATATCAGTTGGAATTCCGGAGACTCTCTTTGATACAGCCCAGAATTACCAATTGATATTGACTTTTCGAAATGCATTTTTAAAAAAAAAAAAGGTAAATTTTGACGATTCTTTTATCGAAAGGTAGCTTTTTGATCCGAATGATGAACGGTGTGCGCACGCTCAATGCTCATAACCAGACTTGTTAGTCGAATTTCACACAATGCTTATATGATTTTGAAATAAATAAAAATGAAAGCAAGCGATTTGATATCGAAATACTTACACTCTTCTTTGATTGTAGCATTTGTCACTTGAGCGATTTCCAATTGATCGGAAATTCGAGCGGCCGCCAATAGACCCGCTTTTGACTCGTCCAATTGCGTTTTAAGCGATTCGATTTCATTGAGCAGTGACTGTCGTTTGCCAATTTCATCATTTAATTCGTTTCGAATTCGATTTGTCATAGCTTCTACATCGCGTTCTTTGTCTAAAATTTAAGAATTACATCAAGCGTTAAACAGTCGATTGACATTATTTTTCATTTTTTTTTTATTGACGATGATTGAATGGTACCTTTTTGGAATTGCTCTAACACACATTGCAAATTGGTTAAAGCAGCTTTGTTTTTGGATTCTCGATCTTCGGCTTCACTGAGTCTGGCCGAGAGTTCATCTTTCTGTTGTTTTAATACTTCGTATTGTGCTTGTATGGTTTCGGTATGTTGATTAGCGCGAATGCTGTGGAGACAAAAAGTTGATAAAATGAGTGATATTCCGAATATAGAAAGACAGAGAATTTTAACCAAAACTGTACCTTGCCGAGGTGTAAGCCGTATTCGATTTTCGTGCCTCCTCTTGCATATTGGCCACCTCTTGTCTCGTTAACTCCAGTAAATTTTGCAATTCAATCATTTCGGCTGTGTGTCCGTTTTCCATTTCAATTAAATGTTCGCGCAAACGATTCAAATCCTTGTTCAACGTTTGTTTTTCTTCATGCAATTGAATTTTTTCTTGTTGTAAAATTTTCTGATTTGTTTGTTCGGTCAGTAAATTGTGTGTGAGAATGTCTGACTTTTCTTTCAGGAATGTAACTTGATCGGTTAATGTTGCGATTTCATTATGCGATGCCTGCACTTTTTCATTCAATTGTGTGCACGCTGCACAATTGTTCAATTGCTGACTTTGTGTGGCGATCGTTTGTTGTAGTGTCATTAGCATTTGGTTGAGTTCCTGGATTTTTGCGTGGTATTGAATGTTTTCGTTGTGCTTCAATTGAATTGCATTCACCAATTCATGTTTCTCTTTCGTTAAAACCTCAATCTTCTGTTGCAATTCGATCAATTGATCGTTCGACTTCACATCGATGCTGGCCACTTGAAGACGTTGCTGTAAATCATCGATTGTTTTATTCAGTTCATCAATTTGCGCTTCCAATTTATTTTTCTCATTCTCAGCACTGGTTTCTGCCAACTTGTAGTCTTCTTCCAGATCATCAAAATCTCGACGAAGTCGTTCCAATTCCTCGGCATCCAGTTGCTTACGTTGCTGCAATTCTGCAATTTCTTCGGTTAATTTTTGTGTTTGTTCTCCTTGGGCCCTCAATGTTTCCACTTCGTTTGTAAGCTCAACAATTCGATCGCCTTGCGCTTTGAATTTCTCTTCAAAGCCCTTTTGTATCTCGAGCTTTGAGTCATCGGTACGCATCTGATCTAATTGCTGTTGCAATTGATTTATGGTATCGAGCAATTCGTACTTTTCTTCTTCACTTTCGTCCAATTTATGAGATAGATTGTTGAAATCATCTTGCAAACTTTGATTCAATTTACTGGTATCCTCTAGTTGTGTTTCCAAATGCAAAATGCTGTCTTCATTGTGTTCGGAAATTGTTTCCAATTTTCCCGCTTTTACATTCTCCAGTTGATTCAAGAGAATGCCATTGTTTTTCATTAATTCGGCGACTTCTTGTTCATAGTGATGCAAATCGGCCTTCAGCGTCTTGTATTCATGTTGTAATGTTGCCTTTTCCGTCGACACCGTTTCGAATTGTTTCATCAAATTTTCGCGATTCACTTCAATGTCCGACAAATGCTGGTAGGTTTCTTTGACCGACTTAAGGAATGCATCAAGATACAAACTCAGTGAATTGTTGGCAATTGATGGTTCATAGCTCAATGTTTTCGAAATGATTTTTTTGAGCTCATCGAAGGAGATTGCACCGGATTCACATGCATTTTTACTATTCAAAGCCGATTGCAAATCAATCACTTGCTTCTGTGCCATCATATTCTCTTCTACCAGGCTCGATTCCAAGTCAACCGCCTGCGATTTCAACATATCGTGCATTTTATGCATTTCGCTTATTCGATTCTCACACGTTTCATGGTTGGATTGCAAATTTTTGTAATCACCATTCAATTGCTCCAATTTTGCATTGAGCTGGGCACACTTTTCCTCGAGTGTTTCGATTTGTTCGTTTTGATTCGATCGTGTTTCCTCCAATTGTTCTTTATCCACGCGCAATTGATCGAATTCTTTCTGTAACATCATATCATCCTCTTGCAGAGTGTTGAATGCCAACTCATTTTGTTCCTTTTCGACATTAATTTCATCCATGGTTTTTTGAAGTACCTCCAATTTTTCAACAGCTTCGAGTGCGACACGCATCTCTTTCGATAGACTTTCATTTTCAGCTTTTAATCGGCTTACCTGCTCTTCTAAGCTATTCTTTTCGGTAACTACCGAACCCAATTTCAAAACATTTTCATCATACTGATCTTTGATGTCATTTAAAATCGATAACCGAGAATTGATTTCATCTAATTCGGTTTGCAAACGATTTATCTCCATGGAACTGGTCATTTTCTCCTTTTCCAAATCGATCAACTCAAATTTATCGCTACCTTCACGACTGTGTGTCTCTTTCTCCTCAAGTGATTCGGTGATTTCCGATGTTTTGGCGATTAATTGAGCTTGCAGCTCATCGATTTCGGCTTTGAAGCGATCGTTTTCTTCGTGGCTCGCGTTGAGTTGTGCCTGCAATTCATCGAGACGCTGCAATGATTCCTGTTTTGTTGTCTCCAATTCATTGTGTTCTTTTGTTAAATTGGCAAATTTTTCATCGGTTGCCAACTTTTCATAGCGGACAGCATCCAATTCAGCCTTGAGCATTGTGACATTTTCTTGGAGTCCATTTTTGATGAGTACCAAATTTTGCAAGGCTTCCGTGTGCTGTTGGTCCAATTCATCGAGACGCTTATCTTGCTCAATTGCTTCACGGTGCAAATGCTTGATCTTTTCATTCAATGACAAATTCTCATCAAGCAATCGCTGAATTTCGCCATCTTTTTCATCCAGTGAACGACGTAAGCTATCCACAATTCGGGGTGTTTCATTTGTTTCGATCGATGTTTTCTTCAAACGTCCGGCCGATCCATCATTTTCCTTTGACGAATCCGACGAAACAGCCTTCTCCGACTCCCAGAACCAACTATCCTCCAGACTAGATTGCTGTGCATTTCCATGCTGATCGTTTTTCTAAAGTGAAAAAAAAAAAAAATTGGAAAAAGGGTAAAAAAAAGTTGTGATTTTTTGTTCACATAAATTGCATGTATTTTGACGAAACAAAAGATTTCTGCGATGATTTCACAAAAATTGTGCCAATTTGAAGGGCATGTTTAACTGAATTTTCGTCATAAACTATTAATTGAAATAATTTTCAATTGAGTTCTGTTGTGAATGTGGGTCAATACAAGCACACATCCACATGCCATTGAAATAGTCTTCCAAGATGTCTCTTAACATCCGGACCGGATGAGTGCTTTAAAATTGCATGTAATGTTCTGTGCGCTTTGTGTGTGTGTGTGTGTGCATTTGAAAACTTTCGCATTTGACCGTCCCTTTCGCATGTTTGGCTGTTGGCTTTTGGAATGATGAATAGAGCAGGTAAGAAAAAAAAATTTAACGAGCTATTTGACGGAAAATGTGCAAAATGAAAACAATGCACAAACATGAAGTAAGCATGACATTTTATGTGACCACATCGCATAATTTGAAAAGTGAAATATGTTTTAAAACGCGACACAAATACAATTATGAATATTAATAGAGAGATGTGAATGTGCATAGAAGAGAAATAAAAATTGCATGAATAATTTGAAAAAAAAAAAAAAAAAAAAAAAATACCAACTTCAAATAAAATAATAAGCGAAGCAACCGATTTATAAAATGACGAAAAAATGGAAGAAAAAACACACAAATAACAATTGAAATCGCATGTAATACACAAAATGGAAATTACTTTATGATCACATTTTTATTCAGTGTCGTTGTTGAATTTTAGCCGTTGTTTCTTTTGTTTGCCCATTCGGCATGTCTACAATGCGTATATGACTGTATCTATGTCATCTGTCGGTAATATTAATATTTTTTTTTCGTCGTCGTGGTTATTGTTGTTGGGAAAAGATCGCGCGAACGAGAAACGAATGAATTGTGTTTGTGTGATCCACTCCTTTTGGCTTTATTTGCATTTATAGTCTCTGGTCTTTTCTCGCACATTTGCTCTCAGTGTATGTCACATATCATTGTCGTTGTGCAATTTTGTGCGTAATTTCGTTGTGTGTATGTACACATGTACCGTGGAACAGTATAACAGGTGCAGATTGAAATAGAGAGCTAAAGCGTTTAGAAAATCGCAAACAAATCATTTTGAAATATGGTACGTGTACATGAATCGGATTAGATGAATTTTATGCGGTTTGCTTGTTTATGATAATAATAACCGTTATTTTCCAAATTGATTTAATTTTTTTTCTCTGTTTGCTCCTCTTTCTTTTTGTATATCTCTTTTTCTCTCTATCTGATGACAATGTGAGAATGAAAAAAAGTGCCTAATTCATCCTTCAAAAGTTGCATATGAAAGTCAAGTTTTAGTTGGACACATTATTTGAAATGGCTGAAACACCACAATTATTCTGGAAACTTCAATTTTTACTATTACATGCAACAAAATCGACATTAAACACACACAAACACACTGGTTCCCTCGCCAAAACAGGCGTTCCACCCAATAAAAATCATCATTTTTCCCATAAATTTATTTGTCATGATTCCACCGAATCGAAATAGTATCGTCATCGTTGCAACGAACACTGGCTTGTGGAGAGGCAAATTAAACTTTTGAGACAGTCATTCCATCAATTCATATTGTAATACATCAATTCGGTGAGGATTTGCACTGTAACTGAATATTAATGAAAGTTGTGGAAAAATTAGTTTTACGTCAACCCAACAACAAAGTGTGACGATGTGGTTTTCTTTTGCCACATTGTGAAAGGCAACCTTTCGTAACCAAAAGCCATGAGCCTCAAAATCATTTTCACAATAGAGATAAATGTCAAAGTGAAGGGTATAGATAGCGAACAAGGATTGATTTCTTGCTATTGAGAACGTCGCCATCCGGCAAACAAATGGATAAATCAACAGAAATAAATCAATATGGTATATTCATATTCACCATTTTCGTTGCATTGAATAAATATCGTTTGAAATGTTATGTTGAATTTGAATTCTTTACTGCTTTTTTTCTTTCTCAATGTTTTCAAGTCTGGTTTTTAACTCGCTTCAAATCTAATGTGTTTCGATGTTGATGCATTTTTCTCTCTCTGTCTCTGTGTTGTGTCTTTAAAGGTGTTAATTGAAATATCGTGTGCGTGAATGAGCATACGCAATGCTTGGAAAAAGAGAAACCAGATTCGTGCCATTTGATTTGTTTCGTTTGTTAATTATTTGCAGCTCAAATGGTTGATTTGATGTTTGGTCCAAATAATTGTTTCTTCGTATACATTATGTGTACGTGTATGTTACACGACCAATGGGCATGTAAATAAAATATATGTACTAATCGAAAATGCACGACAATTGAATAACAGTTGCAAATGAAGAGATTTATGCTTTTGTACTTTAACCAATGATCGCGATCAAGCGATGAATGTGTGTTTCGATCGTTCGAATGCATTATTCCATCATCATACTATACGGCAAATCAAATATGCAAAATGTTCCAAATGCATGTGGATTGTGGATACAGAGAGGCAGAGAAAAAGATTAGTTAAATGTCGGTATGTATAAATAAATAAAATGGGATGCAAATGACGTGTGTACAAATTCAAATGAATGCCATTGGCAGAGCAATCGAAGAAGCAGGCAATCGAGCGCACATTTGCGCTTGATCCATTTGCACGATTGCATTAATCATTAATTCGGTGGACGAGTTTATTTTTTTTGAGCCAAAATTTAAATGTGATGAATATCATTTGATATAGAAATAAAAAAAAACGAATGGCATCTTTGCAGAGATGCCTCTGTCATCCAGTGGACCTTTGCTCAAGAAGCTCAATGAAACAAAAAAAATAACAACCGAAAAAACCCAACTCGAACTGCATTTCAATTTGGTGAAACCCAGTTGTTTATTTTCGTTCATTTCTTTTATTCATTGTATTTTAAGTATAATAGACATTGCGCGCTATCAACATATAGATTTTGTTCCGATCCGTGGATGGCATTTCAATTATTCAGTGACACAGTGCTCCAGTCAAATGCGATCGTTTTTTGATTACGCTACATTTTATGGAATATGTCACCAGCAATTAAACTCGATCGCAATTGCATGCAATCTCTGTGTAGGTAGGTCTTTTTTTCTATCAGAAACTAACGCGAGCCAAATATGATTCGCTACAAAGCAACTGATACCATCAATATGGAGCATGGAAATTTATTCGGTGTTTTTTTTTGCGAAAATGTGATTATTATATATTATAGCACAATCGAAGCCTGATATTTGATTTGTCGTTTTTTGTTTTGTTTATTTTAATGACTGACTTAAAATTGGCCGTATCCGGCGGAGAAAAAAAAATGAACATCAATTTTCATGCTCATAGCTCGGCCACTTCATAATGCGAACAATGCAAAACAAGTGATGCATGAATCATTTTCATTTACTCGGCTCATACCCGTTCGTTCTATCTCTTAAATTCAAATAACATTTTTTTCAAATTAAATTTTTTATCAGCGTATCTGATTTTTGGAACGGATTTTTTCTACTTTTTTCAAAGTAACACGACACGTATCGTTGCATTTAGCATTTTTTTTATATGAAAAGTTTTTCATCTGCCAATATTTTCATATCTTTCCATTGAATTTTTTCTTCGATTTGAACGAAAGGGAAAAAAGTCAAAGTTTATAGTGTACTGAAAGTTCAACCAAATAAATTAATATGATATCTATTGATTTTACATAAAATAACAACAAAATTGTCGGAAATCGGTTTATCTGGTCAAATTCAACAAAAAAGACCATTTCAAAAGACTATTCATGTTCGGTGACTTCATATTCTGTTGCACAATTGTTTGACGGCCACATTTATCTAGTAAAATAAAACATTCAACAGTTTAAGATTGTCAGAAAGTGTCTGGCTGCGATTTCAGAACTTTATCGACGTTGAGTTCATGCATAATGGTTATTTTGTGAAAGAAAATTATTCAAATAAAGTGCAAAGGTCGGTGAACGTGGTTTGGTATGAGGCTAACGAAGCGGGTCATGTCTTATTGAATGGATCGCATTTTCGTTGGCTTTGATGTGATATTCACAGAAAGCGAAGACCATTTTTATGTGTACTTTGTTACCTGGTATAAGTCATCTTCTTGACTCTAAATGGTAATATACTGGTGTTGTGTTGAAAGTATTTTATCTCTTGCGCCAAATATTTACCAACGGAAATAAACGACACCATTTCAAAAAAAAAATAATTATCTTTATTGTTTAAATGTCGTTGCGTTATGTTTTACTTTGAAATTGAATGGCGAGAGAAAGGGAAAAAAGCGAGTAATGTTAAAGAAATTGAAAAGAAAAATACACATGAAAACAAAATGAAAGACAAACGGCCTAAAATAAATCGTTAAAGCCGTCGTCGTTGTCGCCGATAGCGTAACCATACAAAACGCTTTTAATTAAACGACAACTTCGGTTGATTGTAAACGTTTTTGTTTCTTTTCATTTCAAGTGTGAAATGCTGGCTAATTAATATTTTTTTTTCATATATGAAATAGCAGAGAATTGCTTAGCGTTGAACTAATTCTGTGCGTTGCATAGAGTCGAATGTTTCGGATTTCAGTGAATTCGTTGTATGCTTGCCACGATCGAATGTGTTGCTTTTTGGATTTGCTACGGAATATGCATAGAAAATATATTCATTTCAACAATTTTTTTGTTATTGGTCGTTCTCTTCTTATTATTTATTTATGCTTTTAGACGCTCTTTATTTGCTCACTGGAAAAACACATTTACAAGCTTCAAAGGTGCGATAGTGTAAGTGTGTTTTATTCCAAAAAGGCACCGGTTTTCTAACTAAATGAGATACCGTTTTATTTGCTCTTGACGAAGATTATTATACTTATTTTCTTAGGCCGTTTTTTTGTCTTCTTTCTCTTTTGGATTCGGTTTTTTTGGAAACGAATGGACAAAAGCATGTTTATCTAAGGCATCTGGCAAACACTTAGTGATCTTGTTGCTATACACCACCAAATTCATTAGAAATTTGTTGAAAATCCGTTAAAGTGGTATATGATCGGTCGGCGGATATTGAACTTCAATTTTAAAATCAATTGTATGAGTGACACTAGGAAGAGTGGCATACAATTCTTTAATGTATAAGTGTTCAAATTTAAATGGAAAACATTCACTTTATTTTCTAATTCAAATCGTTTTGGCCTGTTTTGCATCCGTTTTCCATTGGGACTCATAAAATGTGTATTTATTATTCTTATCGGTTTTGTGTCGTCAGCATGAACAACAACTGCTCCAGAAAGCAACACACACACACACACACATTCAATTCGAACTTTAGAAGGAAAAATTCCTTTATTGTTTGCCATCTCGATAAATATGAGTAAATAGAATATGTTTGCTTAGCACCGAGAATAAAACAGTGTCGATGTTTTTGTGTGTGTATATGTCGCTTGATCGCTCTATCTTTTGCTCTCTCTCTCGCCATCTCTTCAAAAAATTGACGACAATTTTTCCTGAACGTGCTCTTACTTGCCTCATATTTTTTGTTTGTCTCAGTCTCTTGCGAGTATGAGTCTGTATGTGCGCTTTGTCACCAATGTAAACACAACGACATAAAATGAAACAGTTCTTTTTTTATTGGTTCGGCTACATTTTTAAATGAAATAATGAAGAGAACACGACACAAGAATCGTTGTATGAACAATAATAACCCAAACGATCCGTACACAGAGCACACGTAATCGTGCGTTTCACTTTATTTTGTTCAAATAATGCTCATATTCTTCTTAGTTTATTTCGTTTATTTTTTTTCGGCCTACCTAGCCTCATATGTATCTCATTTACAAAGCGAGTGCGTTGAATGCGTAAGTTAGTTCTTCGGCCCGATACCGAATATATCTATATTCAAATTTTTACATCGTCATTTTAGTTAGTCGACCAGAAATTTCAGGTCATACGTGTTCATTCGATACATTATGCATAACCATCTTGCAATCAATTGAAGACATTCCATACAACATTGACGCTTGACATGACACAGGGAAGGGGGTTAGATATAGTATGGTTGATGAAATGTACGACGGTTGATCGGTAGCGTACCACAAATGTGTTTTTTATTATAAGAAATGTGAATTTTTGCTAAATGTTCAGAAATGATCGAAGATCAACTAAAGGCCGTACCATATGGCAATATTCAAAAACTTGTCGTTAATTTGTGTCTGATTGCACATTATTTTCGTAATTTATTGTTGAATAAAAGCGATTGAAAATGACAAATGTTTAAAGGCCAGATTGCATGTAATAAAATTGGTTAATGCAATCGAGTCAGTTTCGGCGACATACAAATATCATAAAACGAATTCCATTTCAAATGAATTTCACGAATTTTATGTCAACTGTTACAGACCAAAGTTACATTTTCGATGTTTGTGCTTTTATTTGGCCAAAACAGCCACAAAATCCATTCACACCACAGAAGAATAGAAAAAGAAGAACCGAAGAAAAAAAAAGGAACGGAACATGAAATGCAAAATAAAATAAAATTGCATATTTATTGGTCACACAAAATATCCCGATTTAAAATTCATGAAAAAGAATCAAATCGACACACAACGTGAACTTAAATCAGCGCCAACTAAGCACGACATTATATAAAAACAAATACAATTGTTTAATGGGAAATAAATCGAATATGTACGAACGTTGAGGGCAATATAACAAGAAATCAAGTAGAAAAAAAAATGCTGACAATAAAACAGAGAAAAAAAAGTTCATCGAAATTAAATTGACTAATGAGTTTTCAATTTTTTTTTATTTGTTTGTTATTTCGTTGGACGATGTCACGAATTATAAACGCTTGCCTACTATTTTCTGTATCGTTATTCCATTTGCATTTGATATTTACAAAATGATATAAAAACTAACGAAATAGTTAAAACTATGTGAAATGAAATAGAAGAAATAAATGCTGTTATCATGGGGAAATAGTTTTCGTTCGAAAATTTGGTCACTTCCCGTTTAAGGCGATTCTGGTATTAAAGGAATGAGCAATATGAGATTCTGTTCTGCAAAAAAAATTGGTGAATTTCAAAAGTTCTATCGAAGTTTTTTTTCTTCTTGCTTCATTGAAAATTCTCCACGAGTAACTCCTTTTAGAAACAAAAAAACCTACATAGAAATTATATTTTAATCGAAGTGGTACAACAAACTCTGTATTGAATAATATTTAAATTTTAAAGATTCATTCTATGATTTCATCTCTGAAAAATGCAAAATAATTTTTAATCTAAAAAAATTGGCCATTTATAGTTGAAAAAAAAAAATCATAGTTAAATGTGTTTTAATCGCACAATAAACCGAATTAATGTTATTAGTGGCGCGTATTATTATTTTGTTGTTTCTGCTCTTGCTTGTTTGCAATATGTATTTCATGGTCTTGGCGTTCGCGTACTAATGTTCTTTCGTGCGAATGCCATTCACAAAAAAACGAAAAATATGCTAAATAAACGATGAGAAAATGCCAGATTCGTAAAATATACACACGAATAGAGTTGGTGGAAAAATTACTGTAAATGATGCAAATAATCGCCGTTTTTATTTATTCGATGCAACTTAATCAGGTTGCCCAGTTGCATTGAACTACTGTATGCAGTTGCCACTGTGTGCTGTATGCTATTCTTATGCAGATTTCGAATCCAAACGAATGTCTTGTATTAGATAATAACGAATAATTTGACTAATAAGCGAACATATACACACACGCTACGCCAACTAGCCTCAGCCGAAACAATACAATTTTCTTCATCATTTTTCAACAGCATTCAGGTGATTTTGATTAGAAATAAAGTAGCAACCAAACGCGAACAGCAAAAAAGCAATCGTGAATTAATGAACGAGCCGAGAAAAAAAAGTGCTACTATGTATCGATGTGGAGAGCGCGATTACAACAAGAACTTGAGAAAAATGTACCTGTTGCTGTGAGTGCCGTTGGGTATAATTGTTGTTGTTGTTTTTTTTTTGCTACTAGAGTTATAGAGCATGTGCGTGTCAAAACTCGACGTCATAGATCTCATCGGCAATATCAATGAAAGAATTTGATTTGTGAATTAAGTTTGAAAAAGACATAAAAAGTGGAGAATAAATGCACACGCTTCAACGCTGCACACATTCTGTAAGTGGGCTTTTAGTTGAATGATTTTACGACTTGATATTTCAAATGGAATAATTTTTATTAGAATCTGCATTTTCAGATTACTCGTGCTACTACGATCGGTGCACAAATCGGTTCAGCAAAATGTGTTCTTTTTAATCGTTTGTATTTCATTCGGCATATTCGATACAGATGATGAAGAAGAAAAATTATTTATTAAATGTTAAGTTCCGAGGTGAACTGGTTGATATTTGTTTCACAAAAATTCAACGATTTCGGATTTTATTCGGAAAAATTCACTTAAATTCAAATAGGAAAAAAAAATAAAATTGATAATTAAATGGAAAACGTACTTTAATCGAGCGTGATTGAGTTTTTCGAACTTTTCACCAGCGTCAAATACAACTTAAATTTGGTCTAGAACTTCTTTGCTGCTTTGTAAAATGTACGACAGTCTTTACAAATTCACTGTTACATGTATCCTGTTCAACACCAAGCACGAAACTGATATTAGAAAATTGAAAAGCGTTGTCGCATCAAAACCACCGCGCTTCGCGTTCGAGCTCACAAAAAACGACGACGACTACTACGACTACTACATATACGTCGTCAATTTGTTCTCATCATAGTCAACCGACAGACACAAACACACGGCCCATATCATTCAACACTTCACATCGTATATCCGACCGTGTGTATCAAGTGCACTATGGCCGCAGTACAGTTCACTCTCTGTATGTTTCTGTTACTCTTTTTTTTCTGTACATATTCTCTTATTATTTCCACGGGGCAATACGATATCTGTGTGCTTTATGTGTCATTTTCAAACAATTCGCTTTTATTCACATTTTCTATCTCGCTTCAGTTTTATTTCATTCTCGCTCGTTTGACATAATGTTTAATATTTCGTATTCAATTTTTTTCCTTCTTCTCTTCTTTTTCAAAATATATATTTCGACTCTTTTTTTTAGCTGAATGTGCGATATGCCGATATTATTGTATGTACGTGCGTGTATGTAAGTGTGTACGTGTTTAAATGTATCGTTCGTTTGGGTTCTGTAATGGCAAAACTTTGATTATGACCCACGACTAAATAAAGTGCTCAGCAAATTCCATATATACACACATTACACACATGCTTACACATACACGCAAAATGTCGATCGCGAAACGTTAAGTTTTTAGCAAGCAGCTAAACAATCTCTTTAACAGCTCAGAGAATCGGTAACGGCCGACAAAGCCGAAGTGTGAACAAAATAATCGTTTATCATAAGCATAAATAAACTTTTAGCTCTGTATATCATTCCGTCTACTGTTTCTCTTATGCATGAAATGCGTTTGCGACTCCTTTTCTTGTCATACTGAGAAATCAACTGAATTGGTGGAATGTCATTAAAGCGGCGATCAAGAAATGTGTAACAGTAATTATTATAGTTCATTTTAAGCACACTTAGAATAATATGCGGCAAAACTATGGAGCTTGTCTCTATCTCTCCCCCCTTTGTGTTCCATTGCTATCAATGTTGTTTCATTCATTTGCCGTGCAATGTTTGATTTTCTGTTCGCATTGGATTTGAATTGCATTGCAATATAAAGCGATGTCAGCATAGTTCATGTAAATGTTCTAATGAAAATCATGTTCAATGCACTTCTAACGAAATTTTCTATCCATTCTACGGTCGTTTTTTACCGCAACATTCTGTTTTTTTTTCTGTTTATTTTTCTCTATATTCCTCACACAACATAATTTGCATAGAGAAATACCATACAAAATCCAAACGGTTTAGGTGAACAATTACTGAACACAAAAAAAATACTGATGTTGATTTGAAATTATTAGAAAAACAATGTGAGCAATTCTGTTTTTTGATGTTGTTGTATTCAAGCAGGTAATTATATGGTTGGTGGCTGGGGTTATGCTTTGCGTATTTCTTTATATTTGTTTTACTGTTTACTTGTGTTTTTTTTTTTGACAATATGACGAGTGGAAATTGGTCGTTAGTTTGTGAATTCAGCGCAGTCAGGAAATGACGACACATTTATAATATTTCATATTTGTAATGCACAAACAATTCACTCCGATTTTTTTTTGTATTTGGAATTTAGAAATTGGTGTCAAAGCATCATCGACTTGCTCGATTCTGTTTGGGTTGAGGGGAAAAGTATGAAAATTCCTATCGCGCCGATTGCAAAGGCGAACAAGGCTTATTATGATTTTTAACACATGCGATATTGGTTAAATGGTTTGATGAATCACTGAATCGCATAATTTGAAACCGCGAACTAGAATGAGACAGAGAAACTTGAAACCGCGAAATAATTCACAGACAAAGTCATCAGCAAAAAGACAAAAAAAAAAAAACAATCGAATGCTTTGTATTTCAGCTGCCGTTGTTGTAAACGCATCAATTCAAATGCAGTTTGTTCATCGATCAAAATTAAATTCAACACCGACACACACACACACGATCGCAAGTCGATCGATTCGTATTTGCGAAGGGAAAATTGAACGTTTTGCAAAGAGACTAACGGAAGAATTGAAAAATTAAACGAGAAAAAAAACCTTGACTGACTTTTTTTCACAAAATCTAACCTAACGCAAATTCAGATCGCAACGTAAATGCCATTTTCGCATATCACTTTATGGTTTATTTTTTATGACAAGACGCTGTTGTAAAGATTGTGAACAGTCGATAGTGTGAGATAAAGTGGCGACAGATTGAGTGAGATAGAGACGACGACAGGCAAGATAGACAGCGATCATGGTAAGCGAACGCATATATTGGTTCAAGTTTGTTGTGGTTTTTGGTTTCGAAATTTTCAACACAATTCAATGACACAAATTGCTCAAGATTTTAGTGGGATTAAATAAAAAAAAAAGAGCCATAGAACCATAGCGATACTCGAATCAATTATGTACCCTTGGTTAATTCAATCAAATGTTTGTTATTTCCCCCGTCCGTTCTAACTGATTTCTTTCCGTTGGATTGGCACATGTGTTGCCTATGATCGAAGGTGACAAACACATTTTCCGAATCGAAAACATGGGTGCCTTCCATCTCATTTCGTTTCCCGATGTGGAAAATTATATGAGCTCGTGGTATATTATTCTTTTTTACGAGCACTAAACAATCGACCACAGCAACTGCAACGGATGGAGAGCGGTACCGAAGAGTGGAAAACAAATTACAAGCATACATATGAAATTATAACAATGTTCCACATGAGAAAATGCCTAATGACAGCCACTTTTCATGTATATAATTTTAACACCAATTCATTGGGCACACCGTACAAATATGTTTGTGGTTTTTGTTCTCTAAATAAGTACAAAATTTAATCAATGAATGATTTTGTCTTTTTTAAATTGTCCACCAGACACTGGCGCTTGTTATTATGACTTTTTTGTTTCTCGTCAACCGATCACTGTGTTCGACGGTGAATTGTGGTGTGATTGAAAATGTACCTATCTCGTTTCCGAATAAGATGAATATTTCGAGTTGAATATTTTGGAATAAAATCGTTTCGACAAAGACTGTGGTACATCGAAATTCGAAATGAAAGTCGAAAACACTTAACACATTTGTTTGAATTTCACACATTGTGCTACCTGCATGGCGAAGACATCTGGATAGGTATCGGTGTTTTATCGTACATGCCACTGAAATGGGACGAAGCAACGACTAGTTCAGATGAAATGTATCGCACAAGTGATGCGCACACGGTACTATCCGCGAATGAAAACCGTACGCGAGCACGCGTGAAATCAACAACTTCATCAATCCTAATTGGCAGACACTGTCTACTGATTTGTGCAATACATGTTTATTTATTTTCTATTTATAGTAGTTGACCAACCACAAAATCACAAAACACCATTTAAACGGCGCAATGAAGCCACTTCAACCGCATTGTCTTTTATTCTCATTCGCTCTCGATGTGTGCTAATATAAATTGGCCATTTGTATCCGTGTGTAAGATCTTCAGCGAAACAAATCGAAAACAAATACAAAGGAAAAACACACAACCGATCGACCAATTTGATTTGGCACATGCAAATTTCTTCAACATCAAATTTAACAAACAGTTATTTGCTTTGCGGCTTTCTAATTAATATTAGATAGATTTTCAGAGTTTGAAAACTAATATTCTGCTTAATCGATAAATGACAACATGCGAAACAAAAAAGATACACATGCGGTGTTGTGTGGAGTGGAGAAATGTGATGCCATCGATTCCGGCCAACATCAATTGTCGTCGATTTCTATTTTGAGCATATATATCTATTCACCTCTCAGATCTCTTTGAGTCTCTCTCGCCATTTTAAACACTAAAAGAATTTAATAATCTCGTGAGTTGAAACACAAAAAAAAATGAATGTCGATTGCATATATGCACTGTGTGTTAACCAATTCAATTAACACATTCAACAAAATCACTACGCAATTGGCACGAAGCATTTTGTAACGAATCCATCGAAACGAGCGCTGGTGAATGTGTGTAGGAACGGAAAATATTCCATCGTGAGAAAGAAACCAACACGTTTCGTCTTCAAAATTATGACGGAGATATGATCACATCCACTGAAGTTTTAGGAACTTGTTAAAATATGAAAGAAAAAAAAACGATATATAGGGAAATATTATCGAGTGTTGCGACCGATGTTTTTCTCTCATCGTATTTGTGCGTGAGACACGTGTCTTTGAACTTCAAATTAAACTAAAAACTGTGGAATTTTTCTTTTGGACTTTATGACCAAATTTAACTTAAAAATTCTCGACTCGACGTGTTGTAACCAATTCATTGTAGGAAAGAATTCTTACTCACTTCTTGTGATGCCTTTTATTGAAATGGTAAACTAAGAATATTTCCCAAAATCACATTTGTTATGACACACAAGTCATGAACCTCATTGATGCACTAAACAATGATACATTTCTCGGTTTTCATCGGACATATTTGAAAATCCATATGGGTTAGAAATGTCAACTTCCATCTCATCTCCTGCTCGTACAAATGGGAATGCCATAAGTAGAGAGCAAGAGGTGAGAAGGTACCTTTTCATCCATTCATATTTTTCATCGAGTCGTTCGTTAGTTATTGTTGACTTTGTTCCAAAAAAAAAAACTTCTATGAAATATGAAAGTGCGTGAATAACGAGATGTAGTTGAACAAATGATCATGAATTAGACACTTGCTATTCCATGTATGTATATGTATTGTCTCTGGCTTCGGAAACAAATATACATGTACAAAAGAAAAACAATCATCGGTCACACTTCAGTATGATGAATTAAACGTATTGTTAATAATTGCAGTTGCTTAAATTCTCATTTGAATGGGCAGGTTATTTGGATAATTTCAGTTGAAACGAAATAATTAGACGAAAAATTAAATAACCATTGTAAGCCGATATGTAATAAAGAGACAAAGTGATCAAAAATAACTTATCCAATTCGGATGTTGTATTTTTTTCTCCGTTCTCTTGATTTCGATCCATGTGGTTTCCATTCGAATATGGGCCATGAATTGCAAAGTGTACGATATTAAAGTAGTCAATAAACCGTGAATTCATAACTTCAACGGATGAACGATGTTTCATTTACTTTATTGCCCTTATCGCCGCTAAAAAATCACACACACACGCTCACTGCATCTTCCAGCCAGTTTTTTTTTATTCATTCAATATAAATTTTTTCTCTCGTGGCTCTCTCTATTTTACTTACTATTGTTGTCGTATATTCTTGAAAAGTGTAATTTTCGTCACGAGAAGTGAATTGAAAACGGAGTACACCGGACGTTGAAAACGTGTTTTTCAGTGCTATCATTTTTTTCTCATCGCGGATAATGCAGAGATAAACAATATGTGCCAAGTATTATTAGATTTATCGATGGATATTGACTTATTGATGTGATCGTGATGCGGCCGACAGGAAACATTGCTTTGACTAAAACTTTTCATACACAAACGTAAAATTTGTAGAGCATATATGTACCGTGGCATGAATCTATGTGACAATATAGTGTCAATATTTGAGTCAAAAGTTAACAATTTGAATATGGAAATTATCACGCCTGTTTACAATGAATGAAACAGAAAAAAAGTATTATTAAAATGCATATGACAATTTCTTCCAAAGAAAACACACATACATGAAATGTACACGATTCCATTGCGCTGAACTAAATATTACGTAATTTTTCCCGAGCTCAAACAAACGTTTCGCATTTACTAAAGAATAAATGGTAATATTCGTCTTTGTTGTAAACGATTCATGTTTTTCGTCTTGCACTGCAAAACTGTCACACACAAGAACAACTATTATGTCACACACGTAGATAAGATGTCGTCCCGGAATGAATATAATGGGCAAACGGTGTTTGACTTTGTCGTTTAGTTAAAATATAAATCATTTTTTTTACCCATAATCGAATTGCTTCATCGAAAATTACTGGCAAATAATAAAAGCGAAAAACCCAGTGCTTATGAAATTGTGTCATTTGCAAGGTTTAGCACATAATAAAAGAACTGCATATAAACTAAGCCATAATTAAATCAACGAAAAAAACACACACACAATATGGATTTTCAGCAAATAGAATGAAAATAAAAAAATAAAAAAAGTGCCGAGAGAATATTTGAAAGAAAAAAAAACCCTAACAAACATACACGACACGGACAAAATGACAATCGAAAAACAAACAAACGAATGGCATTGTATGCGAATGGTGTACACACGGTATCTCTTCATAACGATAAAAACGGCTTTGCAAATGGCAAAACCATACAATAAATTTGTAACCAACATGAGCACATAATTATAATTGTTTAGCGTTGTAAAAATTCATAAATGCACCGCGCACACACACACACATTGAATTAGAAAGAACAGTGGAAATCAAAATAGAAACTGTGTCGAATGCATGGGAAATGTGCAAAATTCTCGCTCTATGTTTTCCGCTGTCATTTTTATTTACGATTGAAAATTGGCCACTTAACATTAAAGAGGCTGTGCTGAGTAACTAAGGTTGTGTGATTTGATGGCAAAATTTTCGTTCGAATTTGTTTTTTATTAGAACAATAAAAAGAGCGACGAAAATTAAAAATCGAGATCCGTATGCGGTCTTGAAAACATTGAGTAAATGTATGTATTTGCTTCGTCTTTAATTGATTTGGCTCAATTAGAGGAACACAAAATTAGATCTACAAATGTTTCTACATTGCACTTTCGAAGGGAATGAAGTTGTGCAATCAGGCTATAAATTCAAACCAAACAAAAACAAAAACTGTTTGTTACAATACAACAGCAAATTAAATATTAACTCACCTGCTGTTAGTGTGTGTGTGTGTGCGAGCACGTTTGCCACAGACGAGAGAATTGTTTTCGTTAAATTTTAATATGTACTTGAGCTTCTAATTCTATATCAGAAAAATTCTCATAAAAATTATTGTTGAGACAATGGTGTTCGTTCAAAGCGACCGTAAATTCGTAGATTGTGCATGTTCGTTATGGAACAAGGCAGAAAAAGTTCAAGAAACGTTACACACGGACCAAAAACAAAATACATCGCAAGCGAAGTAGGAGCTTGATGAGTGTGCACCCACTACAAAGAAGAGGCAAACGGAAAAACTTTGTCGATATAATTATCGAGCAAAAAGATAAATACAACGCGTTAATACGAACAAATTTGCATAAGTTTCAAGTTATTTAAGGTGCTTTTTAATTCTATTCATCGAGTGTGGCGCACTCGGTTTTTATGGTCGTTTTTGCGCTTGAACGTATTATTTTTTCTTTTCGTTATTTTAATAACATTTTTTTTTGTTTTATTTTAAAATGTATATTCTGTTCTTTTGGCCACCATTGTTCAATTTATCTGTTCTTTTGTTTCGATTTCTCTATTATATTTTTTTCTCTTGCTCTCGAATTAAAAAAAAATGTCGTTCACACAAACACAAAACGGGGATTTACCAGCTCGTTCACGATACGATTTATCACCTAACTGTGTGTGTTGTACGTACAAATGTAACTCATTTTCACAGGTGGTTAGCCGTTTTATACTCCCGCATATCGCGCGCTGTGTTGCTGGGGTGAATATTGATAAGTATGCGCGTCTCTTTTTTTTTTATAACCAATTCTCATTATATTTGATTCGGTAAACATGCACATGGCCAATTATGATTTTTATTTACACAACACCGATGAGCACATATGCATTCTTTTTGGGATTGTCGTTTTTTTTCTTTTGTCGGATCGCGTGAAAGGCTTGTTAATTGACAAATTGCAAATGATATCGAAGTGCCCGCATTTCCAAAATATATTGGCTCGAAATGTGTACTCTTTGACTTTTCCCTCTACTTCTTCTTGCGGCCATAAAATCACTTAGTTTCCCTTCGATATTAAATTGAATTTGAGCAAACATAAACTTGCAATGACTCATATTTAAGCTGGGCAACCACATGCAATATTCTGACGCGATAATGAATTTGATAAACTAATGTGATATGTGAATGAATCAAACAAGCATCGCTGATAACAACCAATATAGATTCGGTATGATTCGGTGATTAAAAAAAACACTTGATGAAAACTGACATCGCCGAAGTAATTCTTTTTTTATTCATTAAATTAAGATGTAATGTCGTGCATTTTTAAAGGATTTTCATTTTTGTGATTGATTTTGATGTGAAACGAAAAAATATGAATTGATTATATAAAGCCATATTCACACCGCGGTGGATTCAGTTGATATGAATTTGATTAATTTTTTTATCGAGTAATCCATATCGGTTTGGATACTGATATTGATTCGGTCGGTGCGACTATAAATTACTTTGTGAGTGCTAAAACCCAATCTAAATGATCGATATTATTATTTATTGCTTTTTGAGTTTGGTTTTTTTGATATACGCTTTTGATTTCATCACCAAAAATAATATTTATATCGCGCAAAGATTGAGCACCTGCAACTCAGCACTTTTATTAGTGCTACATAAATATTTGTCGACAAATTTGTTGTATATGTTGTCGATGTTTAATCATTCAACCGCCAAAGTATACATAAAATCTGGAATTGCCTTTTTCCCTCAATTAGAAACGCGAATTTCAGCGCATCGCTTAAAATATGTGATGACTGTTGATAAATATATACGTATACAAATAAGTCATGAAACTAATTGAATGCTAGTTTTTGTTTCAAATTAAATCATGAATTTTTATGAGATGAAATTTTTTTTGAAATTTTTCCAGTTGAAAAGGGCACAATATGCTGTTTTACACAAGTTCATTCGCGCACTTCCTGAAATTAATCAATGTTATTTTTTCTAACAAAGTCGACTTAAAACACATTTGATTCGAATTAATACTTGTTGTTACATGTTTCTTCAATTGATATTGATTCTATGTGTTTGGTTTTTCTTAATAATGACGATAGAAATTCCCAAGAGAAAAAAAAACAGAACAATGTTAACTAATACAAACAGGAATGAATGACAACGTGTTATACTTCTTCTATCGCAAATTGTGAATATTTTCAAATAACTTCAAACGATAAAAATTCGATTTGGAATTGCACGCTAGAATATTTGAACAATGGGCTCGTAAAATGCATTTTAAATGGCGATTTTTGCACTGAGAATTTTTTTTATCGCAATTTAGTACTATTATAGAAGTTTTTGTGACATGCATAATTCTTTACAACAATAAAATGAAAATTTATGGATTCGATTACTATTTTAATGGCAGTTTTAATGAATTTTTCAAAAGACTCTCTAGCTTTGACGAAATTACATTTTAAAATGGTATTTTTGCCAATGAGCCAAAATAATAGCTTTTTATAAAAAATTTCAATGAGAATCTGCCCATAAAAATGCATTACAAAATAACCATAAAGAAAAAAAGAAAAGGGAAAATGTGGATCTAAGCGTTGAAAATAACGGTCATAAGCAATGCGTTCAGTCACGATGGTTGTAAATGTGTATTCTCGGCTTTTTTCCCTCTTATCTTATCGATAGGTGTTGTTAAACAAATGTCTCGATAATAATATTATAATAAAAAATGGTTGACGCTCGGTGTGTTTAATTTAGCCCATCATTTGAAAAAGGTGTTGATGATACGTGCGTGTACGTATGTGTATTGTTCAAATACCGAATTCTATTTGGTTAAGAATGTCTGTTGCTTACATGTTTCATCATCATTTTTTCCATCGTTATTATCGTATAGTTTCCACGTATGTTTTTTACTTGTTACACACTGCGTACTTCTTTTTCAAATTTCGATTAGAACGCATTTGAATTCACTAAACAAATGGTTAAAACACGTTTTTCTTGGTAGATTTTTCTATCCCTCGAAATGGATAGAAATTATTATTTTCGCTTTGACATGTACATTCTGCTCTCAGCCAGACAACCGTGTCAATTCAATTGTGACTCAATTGCAAGATGTCAATAGCGATAACATATACCGAAAGGACGGATAAAAGCATTCTAGGTATTATTATTTTACCAGGCAAAAAAACGGATCATTTTCGATTAAGATTTTCTCGAAATGTGTTTGTCATCACCGGATATACCAAATAAATGACGTATGTTTATGTTTGATATCGAATTTTATCTTGTTAAATATAAAAAGGCTCATTTTGAAGACTGTAAAATAATGTATCTTATACCGATATTTTAAGATGTGTCTAAACAGGCGCGTGTCAATTGCTTAGCAAATATTTAAATCTTGTCTATTTTCACAAATGTTTTAAAGTTCAAAATCCGATTAACAATTTGCATGCATGGATTTGAACGCGATAAATATGAATAAAATTTTGAACATTTGGTTACATAACCCATTTTATGTGTGAATTTTCCGTCCGACTTTTCATTTTTTATGAATTTTTCGAAGAGAAATATTTCAAATTTTGCTAATTTTAGCTAAACTTACCGATTTCTGTGTCGATGATGCTGCACCTGCTGCATCGTTCCTTTGAGTTGGCGTTCCTTTAAGTTGTTCAAGCTCTTGTTGTAATTTTACAATCTAAAATACAATTAAGAATCAAATTACTTTCACTAAACCTTCATTCGTTACGTGTACTTTTCATCAAAGTGACGATGGCACTATTAATTTCATTTAAATGGTTTCTCTGAACGAATTTGGAATGTAAAAAAAAAAAACGATTATCACAATGAGATAAGAAATTCGTGTATCTATAAAATTTAAGGTGTAGTCGTTCTTTAAGTGAAACGGCATGCTTATCTCCAATGAATCTCTATGAAGATATGAAATGTTATTTCGTAAATGATAGCGTCCAATGATGATTTGTAAAAATGTCCGCTTTATTTGATCACCATTGTGTTCCGGTGTATATAAGAAAGTTCAAATATTATTTCGCAAAACAATGCAACCACACAAAAAAATAGTTTCGGCCTTATTTGAAAAAAAGAACCATATTTCCCCTTTTTTTGAGTGTTACTAACTCTAATTTGGATTCTATTTAACAACTGATATGAACTGTGTGTAAATTGTAAATAGTTTTACGGTCGGTAAATTTTAATTTTCTCTTTTTACATTCACTCCATTGTATTGTTGCTGGAAGGCATTTCAAGCCTTGTTCAAATCAATGAGCAAATTCGTTATCAGTAGGTTCCCATGATTCGCGTTTTTAATGCTTTCAACTCGCAACTTATTATCTATTATTATGGAAACGGAAAGTTGAATAGTACACACCGGTTGTCGAATCGTAAACGGAAAACCAAAATGACACTTACTTCATTATCCTTTGTTTCGCACAATGAATTTAATTCATCAATTTTCTTATTGGCTTCTTCAAGACCAACTAGAATTTCATCATCGATGCTGGGTTCTTTGGCGCTTGATTCACCAAGCTCACTGTTTGATGTTGATTCTTCTAGTATACCTTCGGTGAATACATCGTGCATTACATTTGAAACGTTTGATATTTGCCCTTTAAGGCTATTCAAACTATCGTTCACATTTATATTAAACCATGACATTTTGACCACAATTCTTTGCTACACATTCAAATTGATTGATTTTTTTGATTGTTCACAGAATTCTTGGAATCCCTTTTTTGGATCAATGCAAAAATAAATCGAACGCAATTTATCACCAAATCGTCATTTATTTGTTTCTCAAATATTTTCAACACTTTTTATACTTTCAATACATTAACCGTTCACATTTAGACGATAATACACATTTAAACAGTGGATTTTATGGATATTTCACTTGAAAATTTGAAAATATTGCATTAAGTTGAGTATTTTGCGTATAAAATGCAAAAATTTTAGCCAAATGTTTTGTTGGCAAGTTTATAAACAATTTGGGACAATTGAATGTTATCAAACGTCATTTGCACCACTTTGACAGTCAGAACTGTCAAAACTCAACACAGATACACTGTTAAATTCAACGCGGTTTGAGCGCATGAGAACTGTTTCGATTTTCGTTGGTTACTTATTTCAATTTTATTCGTACATTTTTTTGAAGTTTTTATGTATGATTGTTTCGATTTCATTTTATGGCAGTTTTCTTCGGTGAATTCAGCATTTCAATTTACAAGAGATATTACAAATACTTTGTTATTCTGAATCAAAGTAGCTGATTTCTATGTCCCAATCTTTCAAATGTCAGTGTTTTGTGACCATGTGAATGGTAATTTTTTGAGAAAGTGCTTTCCACTCAATCAGAAACAATGATTACCGTTGCCGATTCCATTGGAATAAAGCTCATATCGCCAGATTGCTTATTAACAGGTAAGACACATCAAATAGAAACACTATTCCATATAAAGATATAGCTATTCTTATTGGTTCGTTCGTGCTTTTTTAGGTGTCGGCAATGAATTGCATCAGTACCATTTGGATTCAAGCAATCAAACAATACATCGCCAAATCTGTCTAAATTTCCGAAGTAAAGTCTATGGAATCTCTTCATTCAACACAGAAAATAACACAAATGAGCAATTCGTAGTCGTGCATGGAGGACGAGAATTGGCTGTTTTTTACCTTAGTTCCGACAAGCATTTAAAACTCATTACAAGACTATGTCTCACTGATTGGATCAGTTCTATTCAAGTATACAAACCCACCTCCAATGATGAAGTTTCATTTTGTACTGTATCAGGTCATAGTGTCGCCAGTGAATTTACCGTGAATGTGGATGGCAAATGGAGTATTAAGCAGAAGGCTTCATGTACCGACAATTGTACGCTATACAGTTCATTGATTATTGGTGAGAATTGGTCTGAGACCACGATATTTGGCGGTACTGCATTTGGTGAATTGATTATTTGGAACGCAAGCGGAGACGGTGCATCGAGGGAAGTTCTTCATAGGTTAATCGGCCACAATGTAAGCTGATTTTTCACAAAGATATCATTTCCAATTATTATTTTTTAAATAACAAAAACATGAACTTTTTTCAGGGTGTCATCTTTTCGATCAATTGTTCTCTGTCGCAAAATCTCATCACAACCACGTCAGATGATCGTTCGGTGAAAATTTGGAAAATAAATTTCTCGTGCGATGTACCAAAAGACTGGAGCTCATGTTCAATTGAAGCAAAAAAGCAAATGTTCGGACACACATCACGTATTTTTAATCATAAAATCATCGAATACAACGAAAGAGTTTACATTATAACAGTTGGTGAAGATAGTAACATTTGTATTTGGTCCGATGATGGACGATTGATAAATCGAGAGCCGATCGTCAATTCGGTGTCACTTTGGAATTTGGACTACGATTCAAGTAGACAGTATTTGTTTGCATGTGGAAATGACGGAGACGTGCATCAAATCAATTTGATAAACGTGTTGAATGGGACCCAATTTTTGCGTGAAAATCTCGAAATCGATGACTTTTCCAATGGGGAACATATTAAAAAGTTGGTAATAATGCAAAGCGAGGCCACTGCTGTCGCAATGACAACCGAACAAAAGTTATTTTACGCCAAAATTGAAGAAAATCTGTCAAAAAGTTCGTGGCAATCCCTTCCGGTTGCTGAAACTGCATACAAAATCACCGTTTTAGAAGCGTACGGGTCGTTAGTTGCAACGGCTGGCTATGAATTTGTGACAATCTATCGACATCAAAATGGTCAATTCAAGAGAGTTTATCATGATAAACCACCATTGGCGGAGACTTCATCGTTTATGTGTTCATTACAATTTCTCAGCGAAACAGAGTTTGTCATTTGTGATGCACGAGGCAATGGTTGTCTTATAACCGTCGACGATACTTTCGGCATTGTCAAAGATCAACCATTTCAAATGCCACCGGGTAAAGAACGATGGATTACGGTGGCGGCACGTTTTGAAAATTACTTGGTCGTTGGCGATCGTCATGGAAATATGCACTTGTATGAAATCAATGACACATTGACATTAAAACACAGTTTATGGCATGTGCATGGTAATTTGGGTTGTAAATCGATTTTCCAAGCGACAACAAAAGGCCGACTGCAATTTGATTGTACCGGTCATCAGGGAAAAATGAAAACGATTGTAATCAATGACACCAAATCGGAATTGGAGCTGAAATCAACACACGACATACCAATTAAATGGTGTGATAAATCGTTGCACATTGATGAACATCGTAACACGTTATTGGCAGGTTTTAATGAACGTCATTTTATTGCATGGCGCAGTGACAATAGTTTTC
This sequence comes from Contarinia nasturtii, assembly GCF_009176525.2. Taxonomy (NCBI): domain Eukaryota; kingdom Metazoa; phylum Arthropoda; class Insecta; order Diptera; family Cecidomyiidae; genus Contarinia; species Contarinia nasturtii. The sequence goes on along the minus strand of NW_022198383.1, from coordinate 4,413,326 downwards.
GTTTTGAATTCGAAACGGGCGGCGGTCATCGTGCTTGGGATCTGTACATTGATAAACACACATCAAAAGCATATTTATTTTTTGTTCGAAGTAAATTGTTGAATTGTGTTCAATTTTTGCTGCACGACAGTACGCTGCATCCATTTAAATTGCCGAAAAACAATTGGCATTCACGTCCTTGTAACACTATGCGCATCATTGAATTAAACCATGATCGGTTTTTAATCGCTTCCGGTGAGGCACATCAAATAGAAATATTATTCAATATAAATATAGCTATTCTTACTGCTTTGTTTGTGCTTTTCAGGTGGCGATGATAATCTGCTGAAATTCAGTGAAATTAACATGGTTGAATCGAATAATCGTCAGGTGTTGCAACATAAATTCGATATGGTGCTGCACATTTCAAATATTAGATCCATTTTTTCGCTTCGAACAGACCGATCGAGCGATAAAGAAAATTGGCTATGTTTTTCGGCCGGAGGTCGGGCACAAATTTGCGTGACGGAAGTGAAAATAGATCAACATCGAAACGTGCAATTTCATGAAATCTGCGATTTTATGCTTAGATCGAGTGATTTGGAGCGCAAACGCACGAAACAAACACAAATCATTTATTTTGATCCTGAAACTAGATTCATGAATTTGGTAGCCTATTACAAAGAAAATGAAATCAATATTGTGGTGGGATGCTCTGACGGGTATATTCGAACGTTTAAGTATGGAAAAGGATCGATTTCACTGGACACATCATCATTTTATGGACGATGCATTCTACATGTTTACCACTTTCAGTATAATGACCATCATTATTTGATCACTATGGCAACCGATGGCTTAATTGTGTTTTGGACATTAGACAAATTTAACGAAGATTCAAAACCATTTTTCAATATTCAACATCATGATAGCGGAATTAATTCGTTTGATATTTTCATAGAAGCAAATCGAATGTTTGTGGCAACCGGAGGTGATGATCAGGGCATTGTGATTTCGATTCTTCAACTTAAAGCAAAACCAAATAATGAAATATCAATTTCAATTGTGAAAACAGTCAAGTTCCCATACAATCACACCGCACAAGTGAATGGTGTGAAATTTTCAGCGGACAAAAAATACCTATATTCGGCGAGTGTAGATCAAACCATTATGAAAATCGATTTAAGCGATTTTTCCATAGGACAAGCGAGTTATTCATGTATTTCAGATGCAAAAGGATTGCAAATCATTGATTTGAATCACATTTTAATTTACGGCTGTGGAATGCAAGTACTGAAAGTTTAAACAATTCCATTTTGTAGAGAAATATAAATTCCAATCAAAGTAACCAATATTCAAATATAATTTGAAGAAGAAGAAGAAAAAGAACGGTAGTCAAAAAACGGCTGAAAAATGTAAAAACTATGACCAAAATGTTGAAAATGTAGAATTTCTGTAAACATTGCATTAAGTGAATAATATAACTCAAAATTAATTTTGTAAAATTTGTTGCATAAAATTTTGATTTTGTCTTTATTGAATAATCTTTGGAACGTGAGCTTAAACAACTACATCAGGTGCACTTTGAAAAGGTCTCAAAATAGCATTTAAAAAAGTCTTCCAAAATATTTCGCTTTCGGTGAAAAGCTGACTAGCTGTGGCCATTGAACGACAAACGAGTCAGCAATCCAAACTAAAATCTTGCCACTCAACGAAACAGTTTTAACGCGACAATAACTTTCGATGAAAACAATTTTACATTGAACATTAATGGCACAGAAAATTTTCATCGCGAATGCAATCAAACAGATGGGAACGCAAGTGCCTGAAATGACCGGGAAAAAAATCCAAATTATATTGACTTATTTTGTTTATATTAGATTTGAACAGGTGTACCGGGTCCGTTGCATAGAATCAAATCGGGTTGTAGATGATAGACCAATGGTATACACTGCCAAACAGAGCGAATTGTTGTAAACACCGACGTCAAATAGCTTTGTCCGACGTGGCGACTTCGTTTTATACGAAATAATTCGTAGTCATTTTTCGACGTGGTTGGCTCTTCATGATTCAATACTTTCGATTCGCTGGTTGAATCGGTGCTGGCCATAATATAATATCGTGGTGAATAGTTTTTCTTGTTCAGTTGTTTGACAATCGTCATCATTTCAGCTGTATGACCCCCAGAACCAAGTACAATCAATGTTCTTGCTGGTTTTCTCCTTCTTGTATTCACGCCCGGCACAATATTCGTTAAATAATAATATCGAATGGCAAGCAAGAATACGGCCGCCTTAAGAAATAAAACAAACCATAAAAACATTTTCGTTTGTGGCTATTTTGTTATTTTCTTCTGCACCACAAAAAGAGAAGAAAGCGTCAAAATATTTTGAGGTTATGTACACCAATATATATACCATTGAATTTGTTTTGATATTGAAACAGATGTTTTGACAAACATTTGCAGCTGAAATTACGTACGTGTAAGCAGTTAACGTCGCCACCACCATACTTACGAAGTGTCAGATATTTCGAAAGCAAAGCGCTAGAAGAGACATTTCAAACAGCAACCAACACAGAACATGTACGAACAAGAGCGAAAACGAGACAGAGCGAGATGAAAATAAAAAATGAAAGACTAATTGTACAATAGTCGTGCTTCATAATGTATTTTGACGCATGCGAAAGTGAAAATTTATACGAATAAGACGTGATTATAAATAGCACTCACATTAAAAAAACGAAGAAAATCTTTTTTGCAATTTTTTATTTTTGAATAATATTTTCATAAAGACACCAACCAAAAAAATTCGGCTTCGATGAAATTATTGGTCCTTTAATTTCGTTTTATTTTCATTCGGAGTTTTTGTGTGAATTTGGTAAATTCCATAAAATCGATTTGGTTTCTACATTGTTTTTTTTTTCTCTTTTGTTGTGTGTTCGATCGAAGAAGGGAAAAACAAAATAGAGAAAGTTTGAATTCCAGTGCACCCAAAGTAAGTGAAATAGATATACACATGTATTATGATATTGTTGGTAATTTTGACGAAAGAAATTTGAGATAAAAATAAAGATTACGCAAAAACAAAATAAACAAATATTCGCTTATGAAAAGTACTCATAGTTGAAAATCAGTGACGTTTTCACATATATATCACACGAACAGGGAATAAAGGGGCCTTAAATACCGAAACACCAGAATACGAACGAAATATTTTGCTCATATCAATTGTTTTAGTTTTTAATGTGTACGTGCATTTATTTCGATTACGGATTTCGATTGAATTGTGAGATAATCGACTCATTTTAAGGGAAAAATTCATTTGTATTTTTGTGCTATTGTTGTTATTGTGAACGAGTGGCAAATTGGTAAATGTACAAAACGAGAAATGTAATTGTGTGACTGTGTGTAAATATGATAATTTTCAATATGTATATAAGAAATCGTGTGTCATTTTAACATTATCGGAGCGCAAGAGACGATTGCATTACAATCACATAGAAATTCGTACGAAAAAAAAATAAATGTGTGTTTGATTATATCGACTCCATTTTTTTAAATGTCATCGTAAGAAGAAGAAGAAAAGCAAAAAAAGGTCGTTTCATTATTTAATACCATTTGTATCGGTAATTTTCTTCGCTGTGCATTCAATTTTCGATGTCATGACAATAAATATCATTACAGTTATTGCACTGTCTTGTGCATTTTCTACTATATTGTTGGTGTGCGGTTTGTGTGTGACTCAGACATCGAACCTGCATCTGAGTAAAACAAAGCAAGCGTTTGTTGTATTGTACATTTCAAACAAATGACAATATTTTTTCATACATTTTTGTTATTTTCACGGTGTGTTTGCAACAATTTTATTCGCACCTATTGAAGAAAAGAAAAACGTAAATCGAAGCGAATTTCGTTTTTAAATACATTTCCTCATAATTAGTTTCATATTTGCATTGCCATATTTTGTTCTATCCTTTGTATATCCGCATTTTGATGACGTTTGTTGTGGATCGCTTTTGCATTTAATACAGCCCGAAAGATAGACAGTGTGTACGACGAACTGCGATTCTCCCGATTTAATTAACTGAAAATAAACATAACAAACGGCAATGACAACAGACAAACATTTTTTTTTATTTTAAATTCCCGTGAAACAAAGAACCGAATGAACTCAATGTTTATCAAAGTATAGGAAGCACGTAAATGTTTTTTATTTTAAATATAAATTGTGTGTGAGTGTAATTTTTGATTGCCAAACGACTCGAATAAGAAGGGAAATAAATCGCTGGCAAGCGATTGAGTCGCAGTTGAAATGTGATTGTTGAGGTTCAACACAAACATAAATCGAAACAAATGTACATCGAGACGTAAACAATTGAATCATCGCAAGTGTATTCATTGCACATCGTAACGGTGTAATTATATCGAAACGATTTAACATTGCAAAACGATTCGTTCGACCAATGTCAAGTTTGATCAAACCTGAATTCTCAGATGATCGAACTTGAATTTATCAAGCAAAAATGTTTTATTTTAGTAAACGAACATAAAGATAGACTTTAAGTTAGTTTGCACTCAATCAAATGGGTATTTCTTTCCCATATTCCACTTTCCATACTGCAATGGATCGGTATCCAGTGGAAAATGAAAAACAATCAATATCATAAAAAGTTCCATCAGTCAAATAACAATCGAATGCAGATATATATATATACATTCCCTTCATCAACGGCGGGCCTTGGATCCTGCACAAAAGCGAGGTTATGCAATAACAAACGAAAACTATATCTATCTAACTATATGTATAGCATATATAAGTTTTGGGATTTTGTTATTGTCGCTATGTTTCGTACACATGTTTACGGCTTGTTAAATGCATGTTTGAACTAAGAATAAAAAAAGTCATTCGCCGACACACTCAATCGTCTCTAATTATGTTCTGACTAAGCAAAAGTTGTTTGTGTTTTTCTTTATTGCGCTCGCTGCACTGCGACTCAGCCCACCAGTCAGTATACATAATATATTCAATATAAATTCTTGCAAACTAATAATGCATCGTCTGTATGCAATTTTTCATTCAATTTATCAATTGATTGAGCTCACTTTCATTGCGGCCACTATGTGCAAGAAATTGTGTGCGGATCGTGCATTGTTGTGGGGCTTTTTTTTGTGAGTGCTCTTGAACCGTTCAATTGCATATTGTGTGACGTGTTTTCCGTGTTTGTTTAGCAATGTTTAGAACGTTGAAATGGATTGTATATTCATTAAAGTTTCAGCAATTTTCGCATGAATTTAATATTCTTTGTTTGTTTGAGTTGTTGTTGTGCGCGTTTATGTCGCAACTGTACTGTGTCGTGCTTGCTTCTTTTTGAGCGTGTATTTATAGTTATGCCTTTTTTTCGATGGAGCCATCATTTAGACACAATACAGAGTCGCTCTTATTTCGCCTCTAGTGTGCTGTCGTGAATCTTTGATACATCGTTACACGAATATGATTTTCATTTCAATGAATATGTGAACGATTTTTTATCGTTTCTCATATTCACACGCAATCGGAAAACTGTTGTAACTTGTCGAAACTAATGCGTTTTTATTTTATTTTTCTAGTACGTTGACAATTTGGTAGCGATAAGGAAGGAGCACATTAAGATCTAATTCGGTGAAATTCATACAGAGCCAAAATGATCGATTTAGACGATTTAGATGGTGATCAACAACAGTCGACGAGTGAATTACCGAAGAAACCGCTAAAGGAATGGCGAAGCAAATTCGAATCGGGCAGCTTGGTGTCGTCAAATTTAATGCAGTTTTTTCAAGCCGCATCTCCATTCTTCTTCACGATCGATTTAACAGCTGAATACACAGATTTGGGTAAGTAAAACAAAAAACATTTGGATGGATATTTTAAAATTTAAATTATTTTTGGTGGAATTAAAAATGCTGAGTCAAATTTTGTGACCAATTGAGATCAAAATATACATCTGTTTTCAAGTTATATAAAAGAAATGCGCATTTATTTTGCATAGCTATCGCTGAAAATGGCTTGTGTAAATCAAAATACTTTCCGTAAAAATTAAACAGCCATAAAAGGTTATAAATATATTACAAACAAGTTGCCCGCAGTTTGGTTTACTTTTTCAAAATTAGGATTCGTAATATGTATAAAAAACAAATATAGGCCTATTTGACTCTCATTCAAATCTGAGGAAAAAAACAGCGCAAAAGATGTCGTATGACAAATATTAACTGTGAATGATTCAGTCATTCAGTATGGTACAAAAATACCCAAACGGAATATTTTCATACGCAATAAATGTGACCGATGATTCGGTGTCTTTATCTTACAATTGAATATATATTAAGCAATGACCTCATATGAAACTTTTCATTTAAAAGACGACTGTTTTGACTTTACATTTTTAAAAGACATGAATTTGGTTCTAATGCCGTTTGATTTCTTTTACAGCGAGATGTAGCTACGATGAACAAGGTGCAAAGAATGCAATAATCGATGTGCTAGAAGAGTTTATATTCGGTGATAATCCAGAAACGGTGCTAGCCAAAATCCGTAGCGAAGAAAATGCGTCAACGGTATGCGGTCGAGTGTTCAAAATGAACGAACCATTCTACAGTTGTCGTGAATGTGGCATGGATCCAACATGTGTGCTATGCGTTAATTGCTTTAAACAATCGGCACATCGTCATCACAAATACAAGATGGGCACATCGGCCGGTGGTGGATGCTGTGATTGTGGTGATAATGAAGCATGGAAACAAGATCACTACTGTGATGAACACACAGTAAGTGAATTTTTGAACTCAGTTTTTTGCTTATCTTAATTTTTTGTTTTACATTGACCTCTAATTTGTCGATTTGAATTTATTTCATTTCAGAAGGGAAGCGAAAAAATATTACAAAGTAACCTTATAACTGAACGGATGCGAGATCGTTGCATGATTGTATTCGACGCAATTTTGAATTATTGCGTGCGATCATTGAAGATCGAAGCGAATGGAAGTATCAAAAATATGGATACACAAGATGAAGATGTTTATTGTACCGTATTATACAATGATGAAACACATACATTTGATCAAGTGATTAATACACTAACCCGAATCGTTGGATGGCAACAAAAAGATGCCGTTGAATATGTGTCGACGATTGATCGTGAAGGTCGAGCCGTTGTAAAATGTTCCACATTTCAGTCGTGCATAAAATTGAAAAATGATATTGAAAATCAAGCACTTCGATCAACGATAGCACTCAAACCAACCACATTGAAAGTGGCCGTACTCCATAAGAACGATGTCGCCTATCAGCAATTTTCATTGCAACTGTTGGCCTGGTTTCAAGAATTTCTGACGCGTCATGCCGTATTCCGGTTTTTATTTTGTGAAATACTAAAACAAAGCACTGACTATAGTCTTCGTGAAATTTTGACAAATGATGCAATGCTGTGGAAAACCGCCCGAACCAGTTGGCACCACCTCTTAATATCTGGCATGCTGATGGAATATGAGAATAAGAAAACACTTGCCGTCATGTTTACACGCCAGTACACACGAGTTATGCAGGATTTCATTTGTCACGATGATCACGATCATTCGTTTTCAATTGTATCGATGAGCGTCCAATTGTTTACGGTACCATCAATAGCACAACATCTAATTGCCAACGAAGATGCATTCTATAAGCTGATGTACACATTTTATTCGGAATCAATAGAAAAATATGTGAAAAAGAAGGTGCTGCAATTCACACGAAATGCCGGCAACATGAATATTTTCAAACGATCAGCGTACATTTTGTACGACATTAAGTATATTTTGAGCTTTAAACCGAGCATTTGGACCGATGAATTGCGTCAAAATTTCTTGCACGGTGTTCAAATGTTGATTCGGTTATTGCGTGAAATGCAAGGCATGGACAGTGTATACCGTCAAACTGGACAGCATATGGAGTATGAGCCAGAATGGGAGTCTGCATTCAATTTACACATCAAATTGGCACCGGTGATTTCTTTGGTGCTCGATTGGTGTAGTTCAGATCGCATTGTTCTGATCAAAGTCTATCGCATGGTGATGAGTGCATTGAGCGATACCGATTTTATTGTATCGCAAACGTCAACGGAAATCAAAGAATTGGCCGATCACAGTGTATGGTGTTTGATGTATGATGTTGGCTCAAAACCGGTTTCAATTCATTTACCATTATCACGATTTTTTGCCGGCTTATATTTGCATTTGGAGAAATTCAATTTGACCTTCGACACTGTTCAAGCGAAGAAAATAAAATCAGATCAAACGATTACGATGATTGAGCCGAGACCAGATCAAATTATCGAACCAGTTCTTTGTACCTTAACAATGGTCGCTCAAGTGCATGCCGGAATGTGGCGCCGAAATGGTTACTCACTATTGAACCAATTGTATTTCTATCGTAATGTTAAGTGCCGCGCTGAAATGCTGGACCGTGACATTGTTGCTCTACAGATTGGCGCTTCGCTTATCGAAAGTGACGATTTCTTGATTCACATCATTAACAAATTCAATTTGGTCAATTGGGCCAGTCCTGACTATGAAGCTACATCACTTCAGAATCCCGAAGAGGATAGCATTCGTCAAGTTATTAATATGGTCGATGAATTGCTTGAATTGATTATTGTGGTTGTCGGTGAACGTCATGTTCCAGGTAATTAAAACTTTTATTGAATTAACACTAGCTTTTGTTTAAATTTGATTTTTTTTTTTTACCAGGCGTTGGTATGGTCACCGAAGAAGATAAAATCAAAAAGGAAATCATTCAATATCTTTGCATTAAACCATATTCACATTCTGAACTGAGCCGAACACTGCCCGATTGCGGAAACGAAGACGGCATCGAAAAAATCATTGAAAGTGTTGCCGAATTCAAAAAATCCAGGCAAACCGATAAAATGGGCGTCTATGAATTGAAACCACAATTCTTTGAAGATTACAATATGTACTTTTATCACTATACAAAAGAAGAGAAAAGCAAATCAGAAGAAGAACAACGGAAACGACGAAGAGATAAAAAAGAATTGGTTTGCACTCCGCCACCAAAACTCCCACAACTCACACCACTATTTAGGTAAGATTTGAGATGATTGAAACAACAACAACCAAATTACGCATATTTTTTACATCTGAATTTCAACAAATTCTCAAATGATTAATTTAAATGGTATTTCCAGTATGTTGGCGAATTTACTTCAATGCGATGTCATGCTGTTGATTATGCACACGGTTTTAAAACGTGCCATCGACTTAAAAGCAAGAAGCTTCTCGGAGAGCCATTTGCAAAAGGTCAGTATTTTAAGTAGTTGGAAAGATTCCAAGTAACCGAGATCGATAATTTACTATTTGAAGTTAGAAAACATGTCACACCGGAAGTTCACTGCCAATATTCATATACAAAATAAAACAAATTTCCAATCGAATTTCAGGTGCTTCATCTTATTGGTTATGCGGTACAAGAGCAAGAATGTGGTGCATACCCATTCTTTACGTTCCACGAACGTGCAGCTAAATGGGACATCTTACCTTTGATGGAAGAACTAATCAACAGCCCAAGGGTATTTTACTTCTACTTTTTTTTTTAAATAAACATAAATTAAAATCGAAACGTTTTTTTAAACCCCATTTAGGTTGAAGCTCACCGTGATCTAATCTTATGGACGGTCCGTCGCTACAAAACGTTGCAACAATCTGAAAATCAAGCGATGGAAAGTGATGAAAATGCCACATGCAGTGATGTTCAAGCGAGCACCAGTGGAAAAAGTGCTGCCGATATTGAAAAAGCCGAAAAAGAGGATCGTGCCCGATTGGCGGCCGAACGTCGTGCAAAAATAATGGCACAAATGGCATGCGCTCAAAAGAATTTCATGTCATCAAATGCTGAATTGTTTGAATCTACAACAACATCAGCGCAGGATAAAAGTGAAAATTCAATGGAATGGCAAGATAACAATGAAAATAACACCAAGCAAATTTGTTTGGGCGCAGATCGAAAGCATAATTACGTCGAAGATTTGGTGGTGACATGTATTCTATGTTCAGAAGATGCGGTTGTGAATAAATCAACAGGTCCGTGCATGGTGTATTCGTCGTTTGTACAGAAATCGCATGTTTTGTTACCGCTCGATACGATGTCATATCCGCATACAAGCTCATGTGGTCATGTAATGCATGCCAGTTGCTGGAAAGAGTATTTCAATAATGAAGTGTTGAAAGAGAATCGTCGACCAATCCGAAATCGACAGACCGGCATGACAACCGATAAAAAGGAGTTCTTATGCCCATTGTGCAGATGTTTAAGTAACGCTGTCATACCAATTTCACCGGCTTTGTCGCGCATTATACCAAACCTACAACAACCAAGCGTAGACGGCAGTCCACAGGGGAGCGATGACATTGAACCAATGCCATTTGATAAATGGCTGTATTTCATGCAAAATTATAATGGTGCTTTACAATTAATCGTCGATTTACCAATTGGAGATGATATTGTGACAAAACTTCCCGACCTGGAATCGATTGTTCGAGAATTCACAAGCATTGAGGCATTTGTAAAACTTGCACCACCGACAACACGCGAACTCTTGCCACCCGAATTGCTCGAGTATGTGAATGAATTTGCCTCATCGGCAAAACGAGCCGCTCCATATTCACATGCCGACGAAGTAGCCGAATCACATTTGGTCACTTGGATATCATGCTCGTACACAATTCAAACGCTGGAAATGTACTTGCGTGCATTAAACAAACCGATGAAGGGACAAATGTCGATTCGACAAACGAGCTGCTTGTCTGGACTGATTCGTGAAAGTGGATTGCTTGTAACAACAATCACCGATGACATTGCCGCTAAATTACTGGTTTTGTTGCGCAGTCAATTATCAACACTGTTCACAAATAGCAGCAGTTGTTTCATCGAATGGGATCTATTCCGAATGTTAATTACATTCATTTTTATCACACCATCGGTGTTGTATGCACGCACCCGACAATGCATTGTTCCGAATGGCACATTGCTTGAACATTATTTGCTTAAAACAATTTTCTTGGCGCTAATCACAAAGATTTTGGTCTTGCACAATATTGACGAAAGTGCAAAATCCGAAGAAAGCACCATGACCGGCTCATTGTATATGGATGTTGATGAGAATGCTACGCTTTCAAATCCAATTGAATCATCGGAAGATACACAAACTCCAAGCGACGGAGATGGTAGCAGCAATTCCGATGTGCTGATCGAGTTTTATAATAATCATAATTTCTATGTGATTGATGCTCGTGATGCTGGCGTTGCACCGCCTGCTGCACATAAAACACAAAAACAACTAAAAGAACTGGTTATGAAAGCGATTCGTGATGAAAGCCGCATATTTTTACGGTGCGCATGTTTGCTATTCCAACATTTGACCGATGTTGATCTACCCGACGAACTGTACGATTCGGATGGTGATCGGTTTGAAGTGATGTGTGAATACTTGGGCTTAAGCAGCGACATCGAAACTTATCTGAAATGTGATAGTATCAATTCATTCATGAGCAATTTAGCAATGCATCCCGATATTGAAATGTTCCGGACAAAGCAACGTGCTGAATTGAAAACCGTTTTAGTACCATGCGTACCAACCGTACGGAAATTGGTCGATTTACCCGTTGATTACAGTGATTTAATCAATACAGTGCTAACATTTTCGTGTCCAAATAACGATCGCGATGAATCGTCGCGAAATCCAACAATGTGTTTGGCATGCGGTGTTACTCTTTGCTCAATGACCTATTGTTGTCAATATGAAATCGAAGGTGCAACGGTTGGTGCATGTACATACCATGCACATGAATGCGGTGCTGGTGTTGGAATATTCTTGCGAATCCGAGAATGTGACATACTGCTGTTGGGCGTGAACAAAGGTTCATTCGTGTCTCCGCCATATCTGGATAAGTACGGTGAAACCGATCAAGGTCTTCGACGTGGTAACCCCCTGAAATTGTGCCCAGAACGTTATCAAAAGCTTAATTTAATGTGGCTCAATCATGGACTTCACGAAGACATTGCACGAAGCGCTGAATCCATCAACAATGTCATCCCAACGCAATGGCAACATTTGTAGTTATCGTTGTTCTTTGTGATGCAAATAAAAAGTTAATAAAAACCTAATAAACTTGCAAATAAAAATAATTACAATGAAAAAAGCTAGATGAAGAAATATCTTAGGGAAAAAAACACAGAGAAATATAAGAAAGACTGCGGTCATTACTGTAAAAAGTAAAAAGTTAAAGGGAAATCATGTTTTCTAAAGAGAGGAATAATGAAATAAAATGAATAGTAATATATAAAGTAAATCTCAACGTTCACATTTTGGCAACAGTTGCACAAACACAAAAAAACAACCCAAACAAAAAAACATCCAACTAACTAAGACTCGATGCATTTTTTCATCGCAGCTATAGGAAACTTACGTGTTCTATAAGATTTTTTTTATTTCTTTATTTTTTTTTATTTTGATCTTATTATTAATTGTGTATTATTTTGAGATTTATTTCGTTCCTCTTTAACACTTTATATTTAAGATCCGGATGAAATGTACGATTCAATCCAAAATTAAAAAAAGAATCACTGTAAAATCCAAAAAACCCTCTTTTTTCTTCTATTAACTTTGAGGTATTTAATGTTTTCATATGAAACATGCGTTAAAGCGGCCAAAAGTAGCATATATAAATCAATGTTTACTAAATGTTTACTAAAAAAATCTAAAGAACAATGAAAAAAATGAAAAAAGAAATTCTAGAAATTGTAAGTCGATTGGCCTATGGCACAAGCTAATACGTTGTTTTGTACATTTCTTTTTATCGAGCTCCATATATATAAAGAAACAAATATATATTAAAATCGTTTTTTTTTTTTTTGAAATGTCTTATTAAGGGTCTTCTTCATTATTTTTAACGATAAGTCTGCGTGCTCTGTCTGAATGAAGAAAATTTTGGCCAAACCCTCTCTAAACGTATATATGGACAAAATAAAATCAATAAATGATTTAGATAAATTAGATGAAATTTAGCGAATTCAAATCCTTTGTTTCGAATTTAAACAAAAATAAAAATAAATCAACTTTAATATTTGTTGTAAGACACACACTGCAAACAAAAGCTTTTTTGATATATATAAAACACAATAACCCCTGAACATTTCTCTCTCTAGAACGGCATATGGCCATGAAACACACACGAGTTTTTTTCATTGGGTGCAATCATTCGTTTGTACGAATCTGTGTTTGATTGCTCTCGATTGATGTAGCTAAAAAGAAACCAAAAATATTGTCGTGTGAACTAAATATTATAGCATTGCATTCGGATGAAAAGAAAATAAAACCAAATCAGTTCTATTAGAATTGTTGAATTCTTGTAAATTACAATTTTTAACAATAATTAAAATAAATTTCCACTTTATTGTGTAGACACTTGAATCTTGAATTATTACAATTGAAACAAACAACCGAATAAACAGAAAATTTAAGAAATCTTAAAAAATCATGACTCTATTTTATTTTATCCACCAAATGAATACTGAATTTCAGGTTGGAGAAATAGAAAACTGGAATCAACCGTATTCGAAGACTAACAGCAAAGGCTAGCGGTATTTTCGCGTAAACCAATAATAAGACGGAAAAATACACACTTATATTATCGAATAACAAACATTTATTTTCTTACATTTTTTCTTTCAATAAAAATAAAACATATTTCCGATTGTAAATTTTGAATCCAAATCACAAATAACATGTGCATTGCTTAAGTCCATTCCATTTGATGAGAGATGTTACCTTTCTGGTCTAAAAAATATCCAAGTAACCCAACTAATTTCCAATGCTAAATAAATTTTATTCTTTCTTTTGAAATTTGGCCTTCTGATCGTCGTAGATTTGCTTGAGTTGTGTACGATTTGGAACTGGTCGAATGTATCCCCACTGAGAAAGGTATTTAATTGCTAAAGTGGTGCCGCCAAGCGTGACTGTATACCGAATTGGTGTTGCGATTTTATAGCATAAGTATGCGATGGCAACATGGCCGAGAGACGAGTCTCTAAGATTTGCAATCGCCGTTTCACTGAAGTGTAACGATTCCAACATTGATGGGATATCTACGCCACTGTAATTAGAAACAAATTCAATAACAACAATCAGAGAGAGGTCATGAAATGATTATTAAATGTTTATCGTTTAATGTGCAATTACCTCGATGATAGATAGTAGAAACTTCCAAACCAAAAGCAAGATGTGACACAATGGACGGGCAGCAAAACGTACCAATACTCTTTGTACATCTTTTTGAATCGAGCCATCAATGATAGTTTCTCTTCAGTTTGTGGAACTGTTTCTGTTTTATCGGCAACATTATCAGTCTGGTTTTCACCATGCGGTTGATTTTCTACCTTGTCATCGACGATCGATTTTTCTATCTTTTTCTTTTGTGGTTTTTCGTCCTCACCATGGTCGGGAGATTTTGGATTCAGTGCAGTCTGACTATTGTGAGGTAAAGATGTGGAGAAGTGTCGATATTCAAACGTACTAAATGTGTTACTTAAATTCCACTGTTTAAAATCGATTGTGAATAAGTGTTGCTGTGATCGCCGTGGCCATGGCGTACTATAATTTCTGTTTGCTGGGTAATTGCAGAGAATACGACTTGTGCTCGGATGAACAATTACGTCTTTAGCACACCATGAATAACCATACTTAAATAAACTTCTCACTGTTGATGTATTCATCGTACGTCCGCTTATTTATTTGAATCGAATTTATGGATTTATGTTTTTGTGTAGCTACTTTTACGCTTCACCTATTGTGTATTCATTTTTAACCAAATAAATTCGAAATGTTAAATTATTCATCGACCCCAAACAAGATGAATGGAAAAGTTTCTATCGCAAACTATTACGAGACATGTTTGTATTTTCTTGACAGTGTGTGATGGCATGTGAAGAAGATATCAACCTTCAAACTCTTCATTGTGGTTATGTGAGAATATGTTGAACACGAAACCAACTTCATGGCATACAATCAAATAGCTCAACAAACAACGTTCGTTGACAGTTCCATCACACAGAAGAATCGAGTCTTGTTTATAACAAAAGGCGGTACGTTTTGACAAGTTACATTTTTCTTATTTAAATATTTCCAAATGAAAAGAAACAAAGTAGCATTTACAAATTGGTTACAATTTCTTGCATAATTATAGAAACTAGTGTGAAGTCAAACAAAGTATTCTCTATAATGGTTTTTCGTACGTTGTTCTCATTTTAGGTTAGGTTTGAACTTGAAATACGGTATTTCATCACAAAATTCATCGGTCACTCGATTCGTAATGGATTTTAATGCGCTTCTACAAGAAGCTCAAAAGCTAACCAACGAAACAAATGCATCGGACTTACTGCCCAGAGTGGAACGATCGTTGCCACAAGTCCTACAGGCCACGCGTGAACTACATTCGCGCGTCACACAAACAGAAGCTCAAGATATTCAAGCGTAAGTTTTACAATACTTTTCGGATATTTTAAAACCGATGAAAAAAAAAACTCAACGTTTGTTTTCTTTAAAAAAAATTCCAGTCACATTTTACTCGGTTCAAAAGGAATTGAACTCCCAAAAATCTCACAGAAGCTTGAATCGTTGAGCGCCCGCAAAACATTCGAACCACTCGAACCGATATCGGACACAGACGTTCAGGGTTTTTTGCGTAATGAAAAAGAGACAGCAATCCTGTCGGTTATTGAAGAAGTGCACAAAAATTCGTATTTGTCTGCACAAAACCAAAAATGGGAGCACATTCTCAGCGATTGGAAGCAGGAAAAAATCAAATTGATGAACGCATTGATTGGACCATCACAGAATTGGATCGAATTGGTGCGTAAAGGGCCCGAACAAACCGTTTTGAATGAAAGCATCGCACGCGGAAAATCAAATTTGAACAATCAAGAAATGGCGTATGCATGCGAGGTGTATGAATACAATAAATTGGTGATTGCCGGTGGATTACGCCCGAATTTAGTGGAGAAATTTTCGAAGATTGCCACACAATTCAATGACACGGTGAGATCAACCCATACAAATTATGTTGTTAAAATACTAAATAGGAAAGTGTGTTTTTTATTTTCATTTTTAGAAAGTCAATGAAATCTGGGAAATTATTACATACATGACAAATGTGACACCACTGCCCAAGACACAAGACCCATTCAAAACACGGAATACAAAATTCGAATTTGTGGCTCAGGCGAAAAAATACTTGGAGTACAGATACAAATTATTTATGCAAACATATATAGCCGATCGCTTGCCGGACGCACAACGCGGTGGAATACCCAGCGTTTTCAATTTGGTCAGCTCGTTCGTGGCATTGAACTTCAACAGTCAAACTGGTAACACAATTGGTCTTGAAGGTCACATTGACGGTAAACCACTTTGGCCAATGGTATACTATTCGTTGCGATGCGGAAATATACAGTCAGCTTTGAAGTGTCTGCAACAAGCTGGGTAATTTCAGCCTCTGATCATGTATTGGGAGTTAAAAAATGTTTTAATTAAATTCTTTTCGTCCTAGTTTGGGCCACGAAGATTTGGTGCAGGTGTTGGAAGAAAAAGCACGCAAGCCAAATCAACGGATCAGCGCAAAATTGGAAGCTCAAATAAAAATGCAGTACAAACGGAAGATTCAAAATGAGACCGACATGTATAAGTGTGCTGTTTATGGTATTATCGGTTGTTGTGATGTTCCGGATCATGCAAAAGTTGCCAAAACTACCGACGATTTTCTATGGATTCAGTTATCCATGATTCAACCAGATGACAATGGAAATATGAGTAACACAGATGATCTTGGCTCCGATTCGCCGACTTATTCTGCTCTGCAGTCGATGATTCTTGAGAAATACGGCGAAAAATATTTTAACGCCAACGAACAACCACATTTGTATTTCCAAGTAAGACGCTATCAAGTCAATTATTTCAATAACATTCAATTTACTAAAATTGTGAATTTTCTTCTAGGTTTTGGCATTAACGGGTCAATTTGAACCGGCTATCGAATTTCTATCGCGTTTTGAACGCTATCGTACACATGCCGTTCATATTGCTTTGGCTCTAAATGAAATGTTCCTCTTGGGATTACCGCGAAATATCCAACAACCATTGTTGTCCATCGATATCGATGATGCGGCGCCATTGCGTCGATTGAATGTGGCCCGTTTAATCATGCTGTATGTTCGTAACTTTGAGATTACCGATCCGGCTGAAGCACTACAGTACTTCTACTTCCTGCGAAACAAACGGGATCCAGATGGACGAAACTTATTCTTGACATGTGTATCTGATTTGGCCATTGAGTGCCGCGACTATGATCTGCTCTTTGGCAAAATGCAACGAAATGGTATCCGCTCCCGTGGTTTAATCGATCAATTTGAGTCCATCGAAATCGACGTTCGAAAAGCATGCGAAATTGTTGGCGATGAACTGGTGAAAAAAGGTTTATTCGAAGATGCTGTCAAATTGTATGATTTGGCTGGTGTAAGTATCAAAATCATCATATTTAGTTTCTTCTCGATAAGTTGCTAATTCAAAATTCGATGGCTTACAGATTGAAGAACAGTGCTTGCGATATTTGTCGATTTTATTGTCTCCAGTTGTGCATCAAACAGGTAAAAAAGGTTCATTGCGTGATCGTTTGTACTTGAAGTCATTGGAATTCTCCGAACGGTATGCTGACGTCTTAAATTGTGACTCAAATATTCGTGCCACATTCTTTACGCTTCGTGACTTGGTCAAATTCTTCGACGAATATCATGAACAAAAATATCAACTCGCATTGGAAACACTTAGCCAACTGAAGCTCGTCCCATTGAGCATGACCGATTTGGAACTATGCGTTAACAACTTTAAACGGTAAACCATTTTTTGAAGATCTTGGACGATCGATTTCAATTTTTTTCCACTGTTTCTAGACTTGGCGGTGAAGTGAGCAAAGTGTTCCCAGATTTACTGTTGGCAACCATGGACATCATTCATACACAATACAAAAGCTTAAAAGGACGTGATGGATACGCATTCAACACAGATGAAGCAAAAGAACGTGTAAGTATTCAGTTTGTACTTTACATCCTTCCTCGTACATTGTACTTCATCAAATAGCTAAATTGTCGTGTTTTCCATCGAACATAGCAACTGGGAATCTTGCGCGACCAAGCGAAGGCAATCACAAATATGGCAGCCACTGTACCATATCGCATGCCAGGAGATATTAGTAGTCGTTTAGTTCAAACCGAAATCCTAATGCACTAGTGTTTAATGCAAACCTGAATCAACAACATCGGAATTTCCTTTCGTTTTTAAAATGCTATAAATACACTCCGTTTGATAATTTAAGGAAAAAAAAATAAATTCAATTAAAATCCAACAAAAAAACAGAATGTTTTTTTTTATTTGAGATATTTTATTGTTTGCAGTAATAATAATAATAATAAATGATCGTTTGTTCACTTTAAGAGTCTATTTTTGTTTTGTTTTGTATTGATTCTTGTTTGTTTGTTTGTTTGTAAAAGTGATGATGA
Source organism: Contarinia nasturtii (assembly GCF_009176525.2). NCBI lineage: Eukaryota > Metazoa > Arthropoda > Insecta > Diptera > Cecidomyiidae > Contarinia > Contarinia nasturtii. Next base: position 4,394,712 of record NW_022198383.1, on the reverse strand, counting down.
TTTACTTCCAGTCAATTAGGTTTCGGTTGTGATAATTTTGTAAACATACACAATCCATTGGTTTTTTTTTTCAAATTCCAATGCATTCAACATTAAACTCAATCAATTCACGTCTATTGCACGCAACCAATTTATTTGCTAAATGCAAAAAATCAACCAACAACAAGAAAAAAACTGACAATGCACATTCAATTCGCTGCAAAAAGTTATTACAGAATTTTGTCTTTTCTCCGTTTCATCATAATTAGTTCCATTTTTTTTTTTTTTAAATAAATTCCTATTTGATTCAAATATAAAACTGCCTATTGTCTAATTGCCACGTACAGCACCTTGACCACTCCAATCATTTAATCGAGCAATCAATTCTGTGCGCGCCTAAATATTAAAATTTTTTGATTGGGAATTGCCTTTTTTCCACACTAAAAAAAACGAATCGAAATATTTTTTTTCTCAAGCGCGAAAATTATTGTGCATTGGATTGAAGAAAATAAAATCGATTTTTCATCTTACAGTTCGTTCGAAGTTGAAATTAATTTGAGAAGGCTGGATTTTTTTTAAAGCGTTTTCAATGATATTTTACTCATAGATAATTTTAGCTCTCTCACAAAAGTTGAGGGGTTCCGAGGAAAAATGTTACGTAGAAAAGTTCCGCGGAAAAATGTTCGGGAGCTAAATGATATCATTTAGCAAAGCTAATTGGTACCAAATAGCTCTTCTAAATGATACCAAAAAGCTATTTGGTATCAATTAGTTAGGCTATTTGGTACCAATTAGCTTTGCTAAATGCTATCATTTAGCTCCCGAACATTTTTCCGCGTAACTTTTCTACGTAACATTTTTCCTCGGAACCCCTCAGTTATGATTTCGCCTGTTTATTTAGATATAGAGGAAGTATCTGGTGTGTATGTGTATGTGTGTGTGTCACATTCTAGCCTCGCACTGATCGATTTAACTTGTTTCGTTCTTTATAATAAATTAGTACACGTGTAAACATCTAATTTTTATTGAATTTGTTTTCATTTCAAGCACTTAGGAACATAAATCGTACACATTTGATGGGATTCACGTTTAGAATTGATTTTTTAATTAGGATCAAATAGACCGAATAGATTGATTTGAACTGATTCGACTCCATGGCCATGGATAAAAACGTTCAAATTAATGCAAAAATAATGGAAACCATTTGGTAATAGTGGTATTTTGTGAGATCCCATGTGTAAATGTGTATGCGAATTATTGTTTGGGTCAGCAATGGCAAATAAAACTGTTTTAATTGGCAGAATAATTAACTATTGTTCTTTGCTATGATCCGATTGTGCTGGTGATTTGTCCACATCGACAATAGGCTCCACAACCGGAACAACTGGCTCTTGTACTGTTGGATGGGAAAAAGAACAAATCGAAAATGACGTGATCATTGATTGTGAGTAACATAAAACTACCAACTTAAAGTGCTGCAATATCAAAGCTATAATCAGGTACACATAAAAAGCAGATAAAAATTATGGAAACTGCAAAAACTAAAAGAAAAACACTCACACACACAGAAAGAATCAAACATAAATCGATAAAAAGCAAAACAAAAATTATGTAAAAATAAAAAATAAAAGATCATAATGTCTAATGTTATAGTTGTTCCTTTCGTAAGCCATAAGGAATAATTTTATTTCGTTTCTTAGAATAAAAATAAAATTAAAAATAATAAAAATAATTTAGCGCTTTGTGGTCTGTTTTTTGTGTTTATTTTTCTCTCTCTTTTTTTTTTGTTTCAGTTCGGTTGATTTTATTTTTAATATTTATTTAATGTAGTTTTTTTTAGCTGGAATTGAGTCTTTCATATTTTGTTAACAAAATAAATACACATTTTAAAAGCATGCATTATCTATTCCTTTTTATCAAAAAGTGTTTCATGCTTTCTTCATACAGGATTTTTATTTCTTGTAACAGCGTGTTATTATCTTCTTCTTTTTTTTTTCAATATTTGTTAACAAAGATCAAGAAATAACAGAGAAAAACATGTCCATTTTCGGCAATTTTCTCTCTCTAAAAAAACGATCATTTTAAAACGAGCTAAAGCTTAAATCATTTGATTGGTTTTCCTTATGAATAGGTATTTTTTTGTTTAAATTAGAATTAAAGAAACAGGTAGCACATTCATTCAGCGAAAAAGAAAAGAAAAGCAAATGATGCGAAAAAGATGATTTTATTCAAAAAAGAGAAAAATCAATTCTAATTCCTCGGTTCAATGGTCAACATAAACACACAATAACTGCTCGCCATAAAATGAATTTTTGTTTTTAAATAAATAGATGTTAACTGCTGAATGCAAAAAAATAGTGGTATTCATCGATTGCTTGTGCCATTCTATTATTGTTATTGTTATTGTTACTGTGATTTGTATTTAGTTTTGTTTGCATTGCATTGCGATATTCAGGTGTTGTACTTGTTGTACGAACAAAAAAAAAAATAAAATACCGAAAAAAATAATAATAATCATAATTTGTAAATCGAAATAAACAAACCAAAAGCGGCATGCTTCATTTGAAACTTGTGTATCCTTCCGTTGAATTACCTCCTGATATTGATGGGCCCGGCGGTGTGGTTGGTGTTGTTGCATTCGAACCGCCAGCACCACCAGCATTTGATGACGAACCAGCTGCACTGCTGCTTGCCATCGGTTTCAGTTCTTTTATTTGCTTAATCAAATAGGCTTTTTCATCGTTAAATTGCTCGTCTTCCGATCGATCGGTATGAAATTTCGTTAGAAAGTCTATTAATTTCTCCTGATTTCGCAGCAATATGTCCAATATTGGCTTCGGTTTGTTTGGATTGGCCACAAATACCTGAAATTGGGGAGATACACATGAATTAGTGAATTAATGACTAGATAACGTGGAAGAAGAAGGACTGAAAATTTAAAGAATCTTCTTCTATTTATAGCGTGCGACTGTGTTCCGATTTATACCAAGAATTTAAGATTAACACCTCAATCAAGTTAGAATACCGTTAAATGCATACCTTGAACACGTGGAAGGCTTCGAATTGAATATTACGTGATTTCTCTTTCAGCATATTCATCATAAGCTTCAAATTTTCTGGGTTTGAAATATACCGAGTCATTACCTACGACGAGAAAACGAAAAGTATTAATTCGGTTTGTTTGCCATTGTGATTGTCGTTGTGTATCAACTTACTGTAAAGTTATGTCTATCCAATAGCAATTCGCCCAATAGTTTTAAGCTTTGTCTACGTGTTACATAATTCTCTGAGCTTAACAATTGTTGATAATGTGTAAACACCTGGTCATAGTTTGCTTCCAAGAATTCAGCACACAGCATTTTATGACGTGTTAGTAGTTCCTACATTAAACAAACGAAAATTGTACACACGTTAAATTGATTTGAGATCGATTGTAATTCAACCGATAAAGAACCAGATCAAACAAATATCAATTGAATCACGTTCCATAAACAAAATTCATTTTTGCTGTTACCTTAAACGTAGAAAATGCATCAGATGCAATGTCAAATGTTGATACTTCAACGTAACGGAAAAAATTGAAGAATTCATTTGAATGTAACATAATTTTGGCCAATGCTTCGTACCGTGCGCATTCACGTAACATTGTTCCACAGTTCAGTGCGATTTCTTGGTGTTCATAGCTGTAAAAATGCCAGAAAAAAACCGCATTTATTTTCAGAAAATGTATGAAATTATTTGAATTCTCTTGATTCTTACCCAGCTATTAGCGTAAATAGAATTTCCGGTTTTGTGCAAATGTATTCAACAGTCGGTGACCGAGTGCCAATTTGCCGTCTAAGTACATTATTAAAAACTTGTGCCACATCTTTCTTGCCTTCGAAATCAATGCGATTTAGATTCTGAAAAAAAAAAAAAAAAATGCACCGAAACGCAAGCGCGCAATTCAGTAGATTTGTAGAAATGAATAGAGTGACATATCAATTTAAAATCGGTACTGGCAGGCGCTATCGCTGGCACAACGATGTGTGCCTGTGTGTGTGTTAGTATGAGCGCAATGATTGACAAATGATAATCAAACACACAATATTAAAACGATAGCACGTGGTACACACTTGTTTTGTGTCGTATCTCATTGAATGTAGGCACTTTGTACCGCTTTGCACAACTAACCTGAATCAAAAGTAACAATAAATTACTGTTATACAATTCTTGTGACAATTGTGCGACGACGTAGTCAGTCTGTGGCTCCGAATCCGATGTACCGTACAACATACTTTTGATAAGAACCTGCAAAACGTCAAGGAATTCCATTGGTTTTCATTTTTTTTTTACTTTCAATCATGTTTACACAACACAACAGGGAAATTCCCCGCCTCAATTCGATTACAGTATTGAATTTGAACTTACTAAATTTTTGCTAACGTCCTCTTGAGCCTTTTCCGCTTTTTTGTCGCCTCGTTCCAGTGCAGTAACGGCCTCCTTGAGAGCTTTCACCAATTCGGCCGGTGTTTTTTGTGATCTTCCAAAGAGCGGCATATTGGCTTTGTTTGAAGGGGTGATTACTTCGATTTAGTGACCTTAACGATTGCTATGAAATCAATACACACACACACGCTCAAATCGATCGACGATGTTTTTGGTTTTTGATCTAGAATTCAAACGGAATGTATTTATTTTAGTATGATCATAGAAAATTAAAGGTTTGTATGTATTCGAAATCGTACCTGTGTTGATTCGTCTCGAAATCCACACGAAATAAAAACAAAATTACAACAAATCCCTGTTGATTGGGATGAGAAAAAAAAAGAGAAATCAAAATTTAATAATAAATAAATCAAAATGACTATAAACAGATTGTTGACTCTTTTTTAGCTGATGTTTAATTAAGTAGCCGACGCAATTAGTTTCACATTTCATATAAATAAATGCCAAATTGGTTTCGAAATGACGAAGAGAGCGAGACGAGCACGTATATATGTTAGTCTGTTTATCATTTTGATGAGACAGCACACTGTCAATTGTCAAAACGAAAACATATTTCGAATGTTCACCGTTGAATTGTTCTGTATAAACAAATCCGAACCAGCAATCAAATGATATCAAAAAAAAAAAAAGAAAATCATTGCACACACCATTATTATTATCGACCGCATACATAGAGAAAGCGCAAAACAGAGACGGACAATTTTTTTCTCTATTGGAGACAATATTACATTGATACACAATTCTCGCCAATCAATTAACACGATAACAGTGTTATATGTATGTGCGCTTGAACACATGGGAATAATTGCTGCTATTTGCACAATACACGACACACAAATCGTGTACATTCGAAATGTTGTAATATCATTGGCGATATCGGTCGTGTCTGTTTTAAAAATACTGTATATTTCAACTTATCGCCTGTTGTAAATAAACAACAGAAATGAAACGAAAAAAAAAGAAAGAAATACGGGGAATGTGTTGTGCAAAACATAGGCGACGACGAATGCAACGAAGTAAAAAAAAGATATTGTTGAAAATACGACGGCACCGTATCCCGTGACACCCCGTCAATTTCTATTCGATGAAATGCAATACAATCGCGTTTTACACTCGGTTTCATCATTAAAATAATCAAATTTTCACATAATTTTCGATAATTATTACTATTAATTATTTGTACACTTGAAAATTTTGAATATTCGTGCCAATTTGTCACACAACACAAATTCGGTTCGATGCTGCTATTTGCTACTGCTGTTGCTGTTGTTCGAAACGATACAGAAAAATGACACAAGTGGTATGCATATACATTCAATGACAATGACCATCAGAACAAACTTACATATGCATACACTCTTTCTCGCTCACTTGTACAACACAGACTCACTTGCACTCCGCACTCACAACACAGACAGAACACACAGATACACACACACACACATACATACACCGACACCGATTACCGTAGAGAATAAGAAGAAGCAGAGGAGGAAAAAAAGTGAATAATTCCGTCCCGAAAGTTACAATGAAAAAATGAACAAAAAATTCATGATGAATTTTAATAGATTCGCATGTAAACGTGAACTAAAATGGAATCGCAACAATCACGTTGATTTTTGATGATCATGCAAAACCACACATTTTTTTTTGTACAATGATGTGAAAATAAATTAGGTAATACACAAAACGGTGTGAATTAATTTTTTTTTTTCAAGTATCAAGACAACAACAACAATAAGAAAAAGAAAACTTTGACTCTGAACTTTTCGACTCTATCTCTTTCCAATTCATACACTCACACACTTAGTATGGGTAACGATTTGTTTGGTTGATTCTCTTGTAATATTATTTCTTTATTATTTTTTTTGCGTTTTGTGTGTTCCCGTTTCAATTGGGCTCACTGTGTTTGCTTGGTTGATTGATTTGAATGATTGAGGTTTTTCGTTTACGTACGTTTATTGATTTCTAGAATTTTAAAACACCGCACACACAACACGAAAATTTGACACGAAAAAACAAAAACGTTTATTTGATTTTTCAGTTTTTATTTTCGGTGGCGTTTTTTCACTTTTGATGTCGTGTCCGTCAAACTCGTAGCACAGGTCTCACCACTGCTGGAAACAGTTTGCGTTTGGCGTATTATAGCGCAAAGAACTAATGAAAAAACATAAAAATGTAGAAAATCTTCGGATACATTTGACAGTTCACTTCGGTTCTCTTTTTTTATCAGTATGTGTGTGTGTATGTGTGTGTATATGTATGTGAATGACACATTGACCGCAATTGTATTACACTGCTTATAGTTTTTGACAAACGGCTTTTTTTTAGATAGATGGTACGGTGGGTACGTGTGTGTGTGCTCACGCTCAGTGTGTATGGCTCGAGCACGAAGTTGTCCGCATATCATACGCCCGCTTCAACTGACTCACCAAGCAATAATATGAAACGTGAGAATATCGAAATTAATCAAAAATATATGGTGTTTTGTTTGGAAATGAGCAAACATATACATAGCAAACTTATATAAGTTACTTATGAATCATCAACTCCAACGAGAAAAACAACGTTTGTTTTGAATTTGATCAAAAAAAAATCTTTATTCATTTATCATTATTATCAGCACATAATTTCAAAACAAAATCGAACTGTTCTTTGTGTTTGTCTTTCTCTGGTAATATGGTGGAGTAAAATTCAAATAAAAATGTCGTCATTTCTGTTTAAAGATATGGGTGAATGCTTATAATTATAAAAGTGTTCTACAGCAAATAAACTGAAATTTATGCATTCCGAATGCCCAATGCCTGTTCAAGTTCGGCCCGTTTCTGATTCACTTTGGTGAAGAAGTATCGAGAAACGGCTTCGTTCGTCCATGGTTGATAGTAGAACTCAGCTCGACGTTCTTCTTCCGGATTACCAACGACATCGGTCATTGTTTTGAGATCTCGAGTTTGACTTACAATCCAACGATGGATAAATGTTTGCGGATCTTTTGCAAAGCTCAAGAAAAATTCACGATTTGTTTTTAATTGATTGATTGTGTCAACCGTTTCATGGATCTTTTGATCGAGCACTTGAATCTCTTGCTGACTGGCCGTGCTCATTAAGAAGTTGTTCATTTGGTTCTTTAGCGTATCATCAACTTCAACATCGATGTCATAGCATGCGGTTTGTTTATGTTCGGTGCTACCTTCAACGGTGATCACATGATTGATGACAATTGGATCTGGTGGATGCAACAATGGATTCAATCGTTGTGGAATTTCGGCAAATTTCATGCGTGGACAACCAAATATCTGCTCCAAATACTTATCGCAATTGATAAATTCACGTTCGTGTGCATCTTGTAATTTGTGCGTTTTAATGTACTGCCACAATGCCGATATGATAACTGGACGTGTTTGTGTGTGCACGCCAAGCAATCGTGCCAAACGTGAATCCAATTTAAACTGCAATGGTTGATAGTCAAGCAATAGTAAAATTGTGCATCGTACATTACGATCGCCTGGTCGTTTTACTTGGAAACCGTCCGTTTCCTGTGTGGAATGAGTACGATGCCATTCAACCAAATGATTATCCGGCCCATACAAATCCTTGTCCAACTCAATCACCAACGACTTAAAGAAACTCGAAAATTTGCGCTTGATTTTGTTCGGATCACTTTTGGTGTCTTCCAATAAACGACCTTCAACACGTAATTCCCATGAAGCAACCGATCCTTCAGCAGCGTCTGGACCGTCGCCCGGCTCTTTGCTTGGGTAGAATGTATTCGAAATGAATATGCGCAATTTTCGCTTTTGTTTCATTGGACGTTTCAAGGCTTCTTGGATGTCAAGACGTTTTCGCATTATTGTTGCGTCCAATTTACGCTCAAATGCCAATAAATCCATATAGGCTTGCGATTCGGGCACCAAATCTCGCACTTTTTGTGGTAAAATTTTATCGGCCAACTTTTTCTTCTTCTTTGCTGGATAATCGGCACTAAAACAGAAAACAATTGAAAAACACACATTTTATGCAACATTTGGTCAGGAATATGATTTGTTTCACATACTTTTTCTGTCCGGACATTTGAGTACGCGAGTCCTGCGGTCTTTTGCTGCTCGGTGTATTTGGATTGACAACACGAGCATTTGGCATCGTTTGAAAACCACTGCCCTGTTGACCAGATGGTTGGCGCTGCATTACTGGCGGACCGGCACTCATTTGAGGCGGTGGCGGCGTAAATCCTCGTTGTGCCTGTATAAAAAAAATTTGGGCGAAAAATACACACATTTAACCTCAATCCATTTGGCACAACAAATTCACTTTTTTCCTTTTTAAAAATGAAACGATAACTTACGGGAAAGTTTTGAGTTGGACCGGAATATGGGCGCATTGGTGTTCCGGGTGGTGGTTGTGGCATTGGTTGCTGATACCTTGCTTGTTGTGGACTTTGTGGTGGACCAGCTACACCGCTTGTCGGCTGAAATCTTTGCGACATCGCCTTTCGCTCGTTTTATACAATAGAAATCAATTTATCCAACTCACAATTCAATCAATACAATGAAATATCGTCAAAATTGTTGGAATTCTACAAATTTATGTTAAATTCGATGGGAATATAATGTAATTTCATATAGATATTGGCAAACACAAGCAGAAAAATGACGCCATATATACGAACACAAATTGACTTTTTTTGTTTGATGTGTTTAAAGTGACATAGACATCGTTTCGACATGAAGTTGGCTATGATAGCTGATGCAGCGTGATTTGTGTTGTGTTTACGTAAATATTGGCCATTTGAAACGATGGAAATTGGATGAACATTTGAATGTAATGGTTAAAGGAAAAAAAAACTATAGAATTCAAGATTTTATTTTTACTTTTTCAGTAATAAAAAGACCTATCCTACAAAAAAATAGAACGTTGAAAAAAATGAAATGCAAAAAGAAATAAAGACGTTGATTTTTGATAGAGTTTTATATTGGTGTATAAATTTGAACAGCAAATTTCTTGTAGAGCTATCTAGACCGTCTAAAAGGCTCGAAAAAGGTTTTGTTTATGAAAATCTCTCATTCAGACGACCCAATGAAATCTAATTACTTACATATTTTACATAAGATTTTTCTCTTTGCTTACGGGCTCATCTAACTGACTTTGTACGTATTGATGTACTGAAAATAAAACCATTATATGTGACTGAAATGCATTGACGCAAAAATAGTATTGGGAAAAAATGTTTGTGAACGTATCAATGTTTGTGATGTTTTCAGTTCGACAGCAAATTTGAAAACATTACCATTCGGCACCACAAAAAAGGTGGAGCGATAAAGAGAGAAAGAGAGAGAGAGAAAGAGTAGTTTAAAAAAAGGACATATAAATCTTCTTTTTCGGCATTGAAGAAATAAAAGCGATTTTTTCTAAAAGGAAAACGAAAGGCAGACAATCGTGGTAAAATCATCATTGGCTTTCTTTGAATACATAGTTTGTACTACATGCACATAATGGAGTATCGAATGTATAATGCGATTTAATTTTAATAATTCAGACACACTTTTTGCATTCAAATTGTTTAAAGAGAAACTAACGATTAGCCAATTAAAGAGAAAAACAACAACCAATATAACTGATTTTTTTAAATCAGCTTGATCATATGAATAACATACTTTTACCATCGGCATAATTTCGTTTAAATTTTAAAAAAATAATCTATAAACGCACACTTGAAATTATGCTTTCGTTTGAATGTTCATATTCGTTGAATATGTTTCCTCTAAACAAAATCATAAATATATACGAAAATAACGTATCAAAAGTCATCAAGTTGACATCAACCAATCGTTGTGAAGAACATTCAATTCAAAATTGTTTGCTCCACAACAAAGTAGTTGGTTTATTTGTTTGTTTTTATTTTTCATTTCAAAGAGATAAAAAGGGATAGCGCGAACGCTTTTCCCTGCTATCAAAAATAACGTGTACGAGTTAGATACTTGAGATCTAATCGCAAAGGTCAGCCACGTCGAAGTGCAATGACGCGGGCCTCACTTCGGAGAATCTTCCTTCTTGATCAAAGAAATCTCTACACCAGGTAAGTATGATTTGGCATCGCATCGAACAAGTACTTACTAACGCTACGCATACGTTGCGCTAGTGAATTATAGCATTCAACAGAGTGAAAAACGTGCATACTAGTAAGAGCTCTGTTTCGTTCATTTGTTCTATACTGCTGTACTGTATTCGTTCTGTGTTACGCTGTTTGCTATTCTCACTGTGCGCTTTCTATATTCTATATATAGTATACATTGCACTGCTTGCCGTACATCGTGCGAATGTTTGAATTTTTTGCAAAAAAGTACATTAATTGAGATTATGATCTTGCAATTTATTTTTGCTAATTTCATTAATTCGGAACTAATTGAAAATGAGACAATATTTGTTCGATTTTATATTGGTTCGATTTAGAATAAATTGACCTTGGCTAGTGCGCCTGATGGAAATCGTATCCGAATTTAGATGCTATCTCCATACGTTTGAAGTCATTTCTTGAGAAACGATAAACAATGGGTCATAATTCTACTCGCACAATGCCAACTATTTACAAATTTGGATTGACGAAGAAGCATTTTTTTATAGAATCGGCACATATTTACATCAAATTAACTCATTAATTGAACTAAAATGAATTTCACCAAATTTGTCTGGAGACGTCGAAATTTGATCATGAAACCTCCAACCAAATAAATGATAAATTATATGAAATGTCATGCGGTTATGATGCCGAACGGAAATGTTTATAGTTTTACTTGATTTCAAAGTTATTTTCGTTTGCTGGCTCCAACTAATTTGAATTTCGAAACAAACATCGAAAGACGACAACGACAATTTTTTCTCTTGAAATTTGAAATCAGTCAATCATTTAAAAAAAATCACGACACGGATGCGAAATAGATTGCTTGGCCACACACGCAATTTGATCGATGTTCACAGCTGCCAATAATTATGTCATTTTACTATGAGTACTCTTTCATTCAGAACTGACGACATGCACTTAATAATTCGTGAATGAATGATTTTGTCAACATTTTGTGCGTTTTTCAGTAAAAGTTCAATCAACCGGTAATAATTTGGTATTGTTTTATGTGAAAAAAAAAAAACAATAAAAATGTTGATCTTTGAATTTCTATTTATCGATTCTATAGAGATCAAAGTCGTCATATACACGAGCCTGAAAATTCAATGATTCGATCAATTGAAGAGATGAGACGAGGAAAGAAGAAAAAAATGGCACACAAGCACACACAACATCGTTTGGCAATGAAATAATGAACAAGCCTACACCAATCATATAATTCGCAAATATCATCAATTCCATTAAAGGCAGATCCAATCAGACGTGGCTATAAAAGAAACGGTGGGACACCGAAATCGCTTTAGTTGGTTTTCAGTTTGCGAAACACTTGATTGTCTTCCAGACTTTGTGATTTCCTTCAAAACAAAACAAAAAGACGCTATTTGATTGACAAGTGAAATTTAAGTGAGATTTAAATAAAAATGTCATTCCTTGGAGCTGGAAATACATCTGATGTGGAACAGGACAAAGGTCTATCGGATTATCGAATTAGTCGGAGTAACAACAATTTGGCATCAAAACCAACAACATCGAAATTCTCTGATGTGTTGTGGAATAACAAAAATGATGATTCGGACAGCGAAATAAGCGATTCGGGCAATTTTTTGGCCAAAGGTAAACAATCAAAAAGCTCATTTTGGAAATTAAAAAAAGAAAAAAAAAATGTAGAGATGTTTGGAAATTTGTCAAAAATGATTGTGTTGAAAAAATTGAAACAATCTTCGTGCCCTTTTCTCCAGGTGCATTTTTGTTAACTCCATCGCATGAGTTGTCGTTGGAGCGTGCTGCATTGATTTGTGAGAAGATGAATTTCAAGGGGTGTTTCTCTCTTACCAAAACAGCCACTGGAATTTTATTCAAATTTTCCCATCCAGAAGATTATCAAGCGGTTTTCAAGAAGGGTTTTCATAAAGTGACCAATGCCCGATTCTATCGCAAAATTGCAGTTCCATGTCGTCCACAAAAAACATTCACATTGTTTGTGTTTGACGTTCCGGAAGGTAAACATTTGAACATGATGAGGTTTGAAAATTCATGAACCGAAATTTGGTTAATTTTTTCCCATCATTGTTTGCGGAATTAGATATTCCAATCGAAGATGTGCGACATTCTCTATTCCGTTTTAATTCGGTTGTTGAGGTGGTGCGTTTAATACTTCATCCACAAGTGGAACCGGCTCCAGCACCAGGTAAGAAATATACACATATTTTGGAAACTACATCAAAATCAAACACTTACATAATCGGCATATACAAAACACTTTGAAGGCACATCATTTGTTAAATCACAAATCCTTAATAAAGCCAAGGAGCGTGAAGATGAAGCAAAAGAAAAGGACGCACCACCGGCCCCAATTCGCATTACACTGGCTTCACTTGACGAATACAATTGTTTATTGCAAAATGGATTAGATTTTTACGGAGCAACTTTCTTTCCAACCGAAGCAAATTTGGAATTAGCCGGTCCCGTTCGCATTGCAACCAAAAAAGGAAGGTAAATGAATTTTGAATTTTGCATCAATTTGGAATTGTTTGAATTCACTTGGTATAAATTGTGTTTTCAGTCGAATGGTTGACGGCAACATTCCGGGCCGAGTTCGGGAATTATTGCCGGTATTCGATGCAGCGGGATTCTGGTAATTGTCGTGTGATACATTTTCTATCGCACATTTATCATTCATTTTTGAGCCTTTGCATATTTTGGACATTTCAAACAGCTTTGCTTCTGAATTATTAACATTTTTAAAGTGCATATTAAATTGTAGAATGAATATTTCAGCAAAATTCCACCACCAGCCAGCAAAACGATTAAGCCACGCCTATGAGCGCGCTGACGACGATCACAACATCAACGATAAATTATGACGACGCAATTATCATAATCAAATTCCAACTGTCTAACAAATCCAATTTTTGAGTCATTCTTTAAAGTTTTTTTTATTTGGAGAGGAAACAATTGAAATACAAAACCTTTTGTATTTTCTTTGTTTTGTTTTGATCTTCGAGCTTGAGAAGAGAACAAATATAATTTTTTATTCATAATCAAATCTAATTCAATTTAAATGTGCGACAATTTTACAGTTCATTAATTCGCACGGCATATTTACTCTACGTTTGTATCTTTTATTATACAAATTCTTCTTTTCTCTTTCATTCTCATTTAGCCTAACAATGACAACAGTGGCTTTAACATAATTTTTTTCTTCTAATAAATCATTAAATGATATTGTATAACCGAAAACAGTTTGTTTGTATTTTATTCATTTCTTTTCGCTATTTTTATTATTTACATTCGTTTGTATTTGAATCGACAGTGAGGTGTGCATCATAAGGTGAAAATGTTCGAATTTTTTTAGCCATCATCAACTGATTTGCAAACAATGAAAAAAAATAAACATCTGCTTTTTCATGTGTTAGAATGAGAGATATGCTTGTTTTGAACGATATTTCGGAATGAATGTTGTTAAGTTCAAACCAACTACAAAAACCCTAACGTTCCACTGTATTTCATCCAAATGAATTTTACGTAATTACGTATCTCTAATGACACACAAACACGCACGTATGAAACGTATTGAAAGTGAAGTTCATCCGCCATATTGTATGCCCAATGCAAGTGTAATGTCATACGTTTTCATTCACCATTTATCATTGCCTTCATAAAGTCGCAAGAACCATTCGTGTAATTCAACTTTCTTCAAATTTTGTAAAGTGTAGTAAATAATTCTTTTATCACAATGGCGTTATCATTACCGCCACCAATAAATATTTCATACGATCCGGAGATCGATGAAAAAATGCTGCGTGGTGCACCTGAAATGGGTGCTTTGGTGAGTGCTAAAGTGGCTGCACCACCTTATGGACAGAGAAAAGGTTGGATTCCACGAGCCGAAGAGGATTTTGGTGATGGAGGTGCTTTTCCAGAAATCACAGTCGTTCAATACCCATTGGGTAAGTAAAAAAACATTTGATACGTTCAAAAAACGTAAGCTTGAACTTTGGTTTGTTAAGTAAAAAAGCGATTATTATTATTTTTGTCAATAGGTATGGGCGCACCACATAATGCTGGCAAAAAATCAAATGCCTTGGCTATAAAAACAGACGCAACGGGAAAAGTTCGATATGATATTATCGCTCGGCAGGGTCATGGAAAAGATAAAATCGTCTATTCGAATATTAGTCAATTATTGCCAGCTGAAGTACTGGCCGAAGATGACGAACTGTTGAGGCGACCTGATGACGAAAAAGTGGCCGAAACAACAGAAGCTACCCGCCGTGCATTGGAAAAATTAACAAATCAAAAGGTGTCCGCAGCATTACCCGTTCGTGCGGCAGAAAAAGCAGGACCAGCCCAATATATACGCTATACACCGTCGCAACAAGGCGATCAATTTAATTCAGGAGCAAAACAACGGGTTATTCGCATGGTAGAAGCACAAGTCGATCCAATGGAGCCACCAAAATTCAAGATTAATCAGAAAATTCCAAGGGGACCACCGTCACCACCAGCACCGGTAATTATTATTCTATTTTTGCCTGTGTTTTTATCACTTTCGATTGGTAACTAACCCTTTTCGTGGTTCTGTTTCAGGTATTACATTCACCATCTCGTAAAGTAACAGTGAAAGAGCAAAAAGAGTGGAAAGTACCGCCGTGCATTTCAAATTGGAAGAATGCAAAAGGTTATACCATTCCATTGGATAAACGATTGGCGGCCGATGGTCGTGGTTTACAACAAGTACACATTAACGAAAAGTTTGCAAAAATGGCTGAAGCATTGTATATTGCCGATCGAAAGGCTCGTGAAGCTGTCGAGGCACGAACACAATTAGAAAAGAAATTGGCAGCCAAAGATAAGGAAACGAAAGAACAACAATTGCGACAAATGGCACAACGGGCCCGTGAAGAACGTGCCGGTATTAGACCGATTGACGAGGCTGGTACAAATGTGGACACACGTGAACGTGATGAAATTCGTGCTGACCGACATCGTGAGAGAGTTCGTGACCGAAATTTGGCCAGAGCAGCACCAGAAAAACGATCGAAATTGCAAAAGGAGCGTGAACGTGACATTTCCGAACAAATTGCATTGGGTGTGCCTGCAAAACGTGTTAACAATGAGGGTGAAACAATGTTTGATCAACGATTATTCAACACATCCAGAGGGATGGATGCTGGATTTGGTGATGAGGACGGCTATAATGTATATGATAAACCATGGCGTGATGCCAATTCGATGGGATCACATTTGTATCGGCCCAGCAAACAAATCGATCAAGATTTATATGGTGGTGATTTAGAGAAAATTGTTAGTACTAATCGGTTTGTACCCGACAAAGAGTTCAGCGGCACCGATCGCTCAGCACAAAATACACGTACAGGTCCTGTACAATTTGAAAAAGAAGAGGATCCATTCGGTTTGGATCAGTTCTTGAACATGGCCAAGAGAACCAACAGGAAGGACGGGAAAGACGACAAATCATCATCATCGTCATCATCCAAACGCCGAAGAAATTAATCTTCTTTTTTTTATTCAACCTAATAGGGTTTCAACCTTAATTTTTTTTTCAAATAAAATTCTTGATATTGTATAGCCGAAAACTTTTCGGGGTTTTATTTCAATATTTTGCCTAGGGGATCGAAACTTGAAAAAAAACTTCAAATAAACACAATTTTGTAAGAATTATATTGTGATTATATAGTTCATATAAAGCAGCGATGTGAAACACACCCAACAAAAAATAAAATTTTATATTATTCAATATAGTCAAAATGGGTGAACATTCATGAATATGCTTGGTTAAATGCCAATAAAAATTACTTCCGAGCCTCTAGCATTTTGTATTGAAACAATGATTTCTTTTTACTGGATGTTGATGTTTCAGATTTTGATTTCACATCTTTCTTGCCGATTAGAACAAGTCCAGTGCTTCTTGGTAAGTACAGCTTGTGCATGTCAACCGTACCTCTATAAAACAGTAAATGAAATACAGTAAATATTTTGATGTAAATAAATGAGAAAAAATACTTTAATTTGGAATGGATGGAACAAACGTATATTTCCATTTGATCAGGAAGTCCTTTCAGAAATTTATTTGCATTTATAATTCGGTCGTATCGACTGAAATTAAGAAAAACGGCAACTACATCCGATTCTCCTTCGATGTATCGTTTATATGCTAGAACATCGTAATCCTTGCCATCGAATAACATATATGCTCCATATTTCATGATTGGATTTTTTCGCAATTCGCCCAACTTTTGAAAAATATACAAATGGCTGCGATTTGATGACTTTTGTAATTCAACATTGAGCACTTTATAATTACTGCCGATCGGAAGCCATGTTTTTTGGGATTGACAAGTACTAAAACCAGCATTTTTTGTACTGTCCCATTGCATCGGTGTTCGACATCGATCACGATCATAACTATAGCCCTCATCATTTTCTTTCCTAGGAATTGGCACGTCAGTCATTCCTATTTCTTCGCCCTTTTTTAATTTTGAATCATTTTAAGTAAAATTAGAAATGGAAAATGAATTTAGCATACATACAGCCATTCAATTTAGCATACATAATAAGTTATAGTGATTCCAGGCAATGTTTTTATCAATATATTCAGGATGTCAGTACGTTCTTCTCCGAGTCTGGTTGATAATCTTGGTCTATCGTGATTTCCTAACTGAAAATGACGAATAAGATTATTTCATTTTATTATTTTTAAAAGAAATCAGTGTACGTGCTTACAACCCAATTCGGATGAATTTTGCCTTCTTTCGCATATCTCGTCACATGCCCAAGGCAATATTTAACAATTGCTTTGTTGTAAAAAAAAGCTGATGACGAACGTGTTGCATATTGAATTGGATTGAATATGAACGGAACTTCGACTCCATTTTTAATGATCTTGCCTTTCCGAACATTTCCAAAATATTTCAATGTGCCGTCAATATGGCTGGTGTAGTCTTCGGAAAACAAAATCCTATAAATATTCAAAATTATTATTTTTTAATTTCCTTGAACAGTGGAGCATAGGATTCTTATCATTCAGGTTTCTGTTAATCAGTTTGGTCTTTCAGATAAATCGGTGATCAGTCGATTGATCGATTGTAGCAGTCGCAGTAGCCACATTCAACATTGTATGGCACAACAATTCAGTTCACTCTTCTTTAATAAGAGTTGTAATTATCATTAACTCACCGAGGAAAGTTTGAAAATTTCCTTTCTTTTACCACATCATGGAAGTGATAAACTAACTCATACGATTCATCTAAATTTTTTGTACTGAAAAATTGAAAAAATAAAACAAATAATGATAATAATAAAGAATCATGTGAGAATACGTAGCTTACTGAGTATGGTTTAAATTTTTGTGACCATTTGGATCACGATGTGATTCAGGATCATCGAATGGATTTCTGGAAATGTATTCAGGTTCATCATCATAGTATCCTTTTTTATTCGCTTTTGATTCCATTAAAAACCCCACAGCATCCATTCTGAATCCGGCGACTCCCTTTTGTAGCCAAAATCTCATAGTTTCATCTATTTCCTTTTTAACCGCAGAATTTCGAAAATTCAGATCAGGTTGTTCGGAGTAAAATTGATGCAAATAATACTCATTTCTACTCTTCATCCATGTCCATGCACTTCCGCTGAATACACTAAAGCACGCTTAAGTATTAAAATAAAAGAATGTTGAAATCGAATTATCGAAATACCTGCGCCAATTGCTCGGTTCGACTATACTGCCATTTGATAACTTTTTTCCCTTATTCCAAATGTAATAATCTTTATACTTCTTGTAGTCTTTATGTTTCGGATTTGAAGATATTTGAAACCATTCATGTTGATTTGAGGTATGGTTTGGCACGAAATCTAAAATTAATTTTATATCACTTTTGTTACATGCTGCAAGTAATTGGTCAAAATCCGCCATTTTTCCATATTGTGGATGTATTTCTCGGTAGTTTGAAATATCGTAGCCGTAGTCTTTCAGAGGGCTTGGATTTATTGGTGATAGCAAAATGGCATCTACTCCAATATCCTTCAGATAAGGTAATCGATAAATGATTCCGTTTAAGTCTCCAATGCCATCACCATTAGTGTCTTGAAATGAACGTACATAGATATGATAGAAATGTGCATGTTCCCACCATTCATGATCTGTTAACAGATCATGATGATAGGCGTTAGTTTAAGGATCATTTAATTTTTAATTGAATGCTTATACCTTTATTTTTTCCACCCGCACACAACAACACCTTTTGGGAAATAATTTAAAATATTAATATTTTTACTGTTCTTATTTTGTAAAAGTTCTATAATAAAATATCCATTTATTGCTTACAAAGAGTGCAAGGAGCAGTATGAATATTCGAATCGTAAGCGTCATTTTATTTAAAAATTGACACTAAACTGTCGTTCTTGAGAGACACTTCATATTTATACCCCAATTTCAGTTTTTTTTTTAATTATTATTTCGCTAATCTGAATTCTGTTTGCATCATGTTTCTCTTACATCTTTTCATATAATTTTTAAATGTATTGATAACGTTGTTTAAGTTTTTATAAAAAGTTTGTGATAAAATCAGTCTGTGATCAGACGGTGAATAAATTAATAATAATAATAATTTTAAAAAAATATATTGACATTAGTTAATTCATTGAATTTTTAAGCAAAGTTTGGTTTTCCAATGACGCGATATTATTGTTTTCGAATTCTGTTTGGTTTATTTTGCGATCTATTTCTCAATTATTATTTTTTAATATTTATTGTACCGTTTTTAACATCACTTAATTACTTACGCGTGCAAGGAATATTATAAATATTTGAAATGTAAACGATATTTTGCTTAAGAACTGTAAGAAAAATGTGTCTGTTTTCTTTGAAATATTTTAAATATTCATCCGCTTTGGAGACGGCGTATAAATGCCTCTGTATTTTTAATTTAAGACCTACTTTTGTGTAAAATAGTGTCTAGTTCGCTTAGAAATAAAATTGTATATAAAAGACTGCAATATAACGAAAACCAAAAAAATTTGAGGAATAAAGAAATGATTAGAGTTAGAACATTTACATCGGAGTATGCACATTGAACATAATCAACCTTTCTACGTAGCTTGTAGAAATTTTAATTTAATAAGAGTGATATTTGATAATCGGTAAATTGGCTAGTTAAGAAAAATTGTGTTATGAATTAGAAATATGCAATGGACACAGTCGGTATCTGCTGCTCCGAAGTCGAAAAGACTGGTAGCTGGGTATACGATCGGGTAGTGTTTCATTGCAAATGATATTGTAAAATAATTGTGATACATACATTCAGTCTGTGATCAGACGGTGAATAAATAAATAAAATAAATAAAAATGAAAAAAAATTATTTATTATTATACTCTATTTTCAAGGCACAAAATAGGTATCTTTTTGGACATATGTTAATATTCGTTCGCGTCTTTCGTAAATTTTCATACTAGTTTGTAAATGAATTGACAGAATTGCGTAAGTTAAAAAAAAATTTGATATTAAATATGATAACATCCAAGCCATTTGGAATTTTATGTTCGTGACAAACAACAAGTGTCACACACACTTATTTTTTACCAATGACGCACAAACCTTGCATATTCTATTTACCTTTTGTCTGCTTGAAAATCAAATGTCAACCGTCAACTTATTCCTTTTCATTTCAATAATGAAAATGACAACATGAGCGAGGAGTAAGTAATCAGGCTTTCGCTGACGGTCATCAATAATTAAATCAGATCAAATACACTCCAAGAAACAAATATCTTACGTTACATAACTTAAAAACGGAGTCACTTTTTCGAGAGAAAAAATTCGAGTCCGTTTTGTTGCGGTTTACATACTTACATAATATTGGTTAGTTATGTTTTCCATCTGCTTTTCAGCAACAATGTAACTGATTTCTCAGAATCGAATAAAACCAGAGCATGTTTGCAAGTGAATTTGCATATAGATTTTCTGGTTTCTTAGAACGGTGCGGAAGTTTAATCGGCAAATGATTCTTCGAATTTATGTATAACAGAGATTCTACTTGAACCTAATCAGATGAATTTTCGCACGCATTTTTCTAATTATTATTGCCCATCTCCATTGCTTCAACGTTAATTGAATCGAAAGCACACAGAATAAGCTGCTTATGGCAACAAACTGGCAAAACATTGAAATAAAATATGTTCAATTTACTCAAGTTTTTACACACAAACACACACGCATGCATACCTCATTTTCATATATATATATATTTCTTTAAGTGCTGAAACTCAAAACAAAGTTTAGCCAAATGGTTGTGAATTCTCATAAACTATCGATTTCAAAGACTTTGTTGCTGCCTCGTACACCTCGTAGCTGCATGCGTTGAATTTAATCAAAATTTATAGTGGTCTGTAATCGATTCAAAGTTTGAGCGTGTTCGAGCAGACACAGAAGAAGAGAGAGATGATTTTATACATATTCTTCGAAAACGGGCGGAGTCAAAAGTTGCAGTAAAACTCAATTTAATCCAACTATAATTAAATCTAAATTTTACGCGAATTTGAACAAATTATGCTGTGTAATTTTACCTACAAAAAGGGGATAAATATAAAGTTATTGCAATGTTTAAAATTTTCTGCTTATTTAATTTTCCATCGTTGGCTTAATTGGTAAATGCAATAGTTGAAACGATTAAAATAACAATGAACACAATATTCAATGATGATGACGACGATGATTCACCATTTGTGACAAACATCTGGTAATGGGTCATTGATTCAATTCGCATTTAATTCAAACCCATTTGGCTGGTTCAATTTATATTATTGACCTTGAAATTACCTCAATTGATATGCAGCAAGTGTCCATTACAGCAGAGATACAAAGTAATACAATCAACGAAGACCCCATAATATTAAATGCAGAGAGAGAGAGGGAGTTAAAGTGAAATTGCCATTCAAAGAATCTAAAATCGATAAATTCAATTTTTTTTAATCTTTATTGAGGCTGTTTATTGTAAAAAATTTAATTGTTCTTCCCATATTCAATGAACACTAAACGAATGTACAAATAAGAAGTGGTTAATAATAATATAGGATTTGCCTTGGTTCAATTGCACATCGGGTGTTGATGGCGAATCGGTTTATTCTGTTTTATATCTCCACTGAACATCAATACAATCAATCTAATGGAAAACGGATATATATTTTTAAAAAAACGTACAAAAAAATGGTTGAAAGAATAATAAATGCACACATGAAAAAAATCAAGTACACAATGCCAGATAAGTCGCACATTGACCAAATAATTCTCGGCCTTATACATTTATTTAAGTTCTTTATTTTCTCTGAATACAATTACATTGGCAAAACAAATTAAATACATCCGTTATTTGTTGTTGTTGTTATATTGTTTAAATGTTGTTTTTACTTTTTTTGCTCGGTATATTGTACTGAAATTGAAACAATGTGTTCCGTGTCAAATGCGGAACGAGAAAGAGTGAACATCGACAGTAATAATAATAATACATCGACTATAATCAGTCAAAGAGTTAAGTGATCTCTTTCTTGTTTATATTTTTCTCTATGGTCGAAGCGATATGTATTAATATGGAACTGGGAAATAAAATGTAAAAAAAAGAGAGTCGAGCCACAAGGAGGAACATCGAGTATCAGCCGATATAAGTTTGTGTGCGTTTATATTTTCAATGGCAGTCATTAGCTCCATGGTTCCATTGCTCATTTTGTTTTATTTGATGCATTTTGTTGCTGTTGCTTCTATTGCTATTTGCTGGATGCGTAAGAGTTATTCTTCATCATTTTTTTTATTCATATATATATATACAAAATATCTCTTAAAATTGTACGTTTAAATTAAAATAATCAATAACATTTAAGTAAACAATGAAATTTAAAACTGTGTTGTGGGTTGTGTGTATGTTGTCTTTGCGCGCATTGGCATGACAAGTTCATTTATTTCGTGTCATAAGAGTCGGTGAAAAAGAGGAATGGATTGTGTAAACTAGCCCCGCACACGAAATGAACTAGTATTACTAGTCCATTTAATGTGTGTGCACGGTCATAAATTGGATCGATGTCTATTTTCAGAGGTGATTTCTTTTAACGGCTATAATTAAATGAGTGTTTATGGCCGGGATTTTTGCGTCATTTTTTTCCGCTCTTCATCCGTTCAAAATAAAGTAATAAATAAAAAACTTCAAAATGATGTTAAAAAAATTATATGTGACAAACGGTTTTAAATTAGTCCGTTTCGGCTATAAAGTTAAAGCCTGCATTAACATATGCCTCTTTTTCACTTTTGTGGTCTTCATATGACATATAGAGTCTCTACGACTACTCTTCACTCGTGACATATTGAAAAATGAAAAATATTGAAGAAAAATCCATTTAGAAAAATTAAATCCCAATTCAAAAACTTCAAAACCAAATTGAAAGAGCGCGGAAAATAAAGAGAGATTACAAAATACATCTATATACGTTACGGGTAAACAGGCCCTACATTTTACATTCACAATATTCAATATTTAATTTGATTAACTTTTTTCATCTTCTTCTTTCATTTTGTTTACGATAAATCCTTAACTACTGAACTATTATCGAAAAGAGACGTCTTTAAATATTGTATGTGTAAATTTACGATTTAAACTTTTTGTTATGATATATGTATGTGTATATGGCTAACGCTGTTGCATCTGCTTAACATCGTTTTATGCAGATCATAATGATTTTTTTTTTGTTTTCAATTTTTTCATCTTTAGGTTTGTGTTTTATAATAATAATTGATACATCTTAAATAAATAAATATGGTTTTTTTGCAAAAGTAAATCTAAACTTTAAAAAAAAGAAAGAAAAAAAGACACTATGCCAGAGGAGAGAAATGAATTACATATCATGTTATCATGTATATAGATTTAAAGTGCTTAAATGTTAATGTAAAGAGTGTATGTTGTTTGACTTGTTTTTTTTTGTTAAATTTTTCTCTTATAATTCGTGAGTGTGTATCTTATTCGATTTTTCTTCAAAGAAATTTATATATTTATTGATAAATGATTTCGGTTTCGATCGTATTTTTCCGATGTGTTGTTGTTGCTGTGTTTTCGTTCATCTTCTTTCGACGCATCGCATGGTGCGCAACGCGAGTTCACGCTTCCAATGACACAGGCTCGGTGTGTTCATTCAAGTGTGTTGTAATTGTAATAAATAGGTTATTTATCGTTTTTAAATCAAATAATTATTGCGATTCGAGAATATACGTATGGGTTTTTTTCTTCTTTTTCAATCTCTGCCCCAATCTGCCGGTCGCCATCTCTTTCTTTCATTGAGACGACGACAGAGAAAAGGTTGAGTAATTCGATGCAGTTTTTAAACGTGTGTTTGTATATTGTTTTCTAGTCAACTACTTGTATATTATTCAGCGCTCTCAATTTGTATGCTGCATTGCTTATTTTTTTCGTATCCCGTTACATACTCAATTGTTTTATTGATGATGTTAATGTTTGGCGCGATCTCATATTTCTACTTCATTGTATCTGATTCACGTCGTTTGCTGGCATATACACACACATATATTGATAAATATATATATTGAAACTAAGAGATACTATGTATTTATTTTTATATATTTTTTTTTTGGTTATTCAAACCTGGAAAACAAAACAACACAACACACATAATGAAGTGAGTGCCCACGCGCGCACGTCCGCTCATACACAAAATCAATGCACATCATCGATGCCGTTCCACTTTGTAAATGGTTACTTTTTGTTGTCTCTTCTACTGTTGGTGCTGGCTATGTTTTTCCTTTGCTATTGATAAAATGAATTCAATAATTTTGTTTACTTGTTGTTATATTTTGCTCTCTCTCATTAAAACCAAAGAGAGAGGAGAGAGAAATAGCCAATCCTAACGTGTTCTCAATTTGATTTTCGTTAATTTTTCGTCCGATCGAATTATTTCGTCCGAACTATTTGCTTCCTTTAATAACAAAGTCTCTCCCTATTTTTTCTGATTTAAAGTGTATCTCTCGTGCACTACGTTTGTGTAAATAGTGCACGGAATAGTGAAAATCTGGATGATTCAAATGTAATATGAAAAAAAAAGCGGACCGGCCACGGCATATAATGAAATGTATTTGAGTTTGTGTTATTGGATGCTGAAATGATTTTGAGTAGTTTAGCCGTTTGTTGCTGCTACTGACGGCTGTTGTTTTTTATTTTATTCTTATGTGATTTTTGTGTATCGTTATTATTGTTGTTGTATCGTTTGACTGTGGATTTTGTGTATTTGTTCATTACACATCTGTTTGTTGTTGTTGTTGGTTTTGAAGAAGCGTAAACTTGTTTATCCACAAGCATGATCGCGTCGTTGGAAACGTTTCATTCGTCGATACCAATCGTCTTTCCATTCAATGACTATTGAACGTGGCCCAATACCAACCGTACCTGAGGGACTTTCGATGTCTTTGCCCAAAATTAAATATGATCTAAATGGGAGACGGGAGAGAGACAAAACACAAATAAAGAAAATAAAAACGAAAAAAAAACCAATTCAACATTTCGTTCAATGACACATGAATTTATTTGCTGTGGTCGCATCGTACATGTTCACGCACGAAAAAAAGCAACAAGCACACATTCAATTGGGTGTGATGCGCTTTTGGCCATTGGTACATTCCGCACGCAATCGATCTATCGATATATTTATTATATCGGGCAAACGATAAAGCAGCCGGCAGTAAATAATTCCAATTTCCACAGTACAATGTTATTAAACGGGCCTAGCATTATCGCACTAGTTATCTGGCTTATGTACTTACCTATTTGCCTTGAGCTTTGGACAACGACATTCTAAATCTTTAGCCGATATAATTAAAGGTACGCTTTTTCGTACAGTTGTTGCGGCTGAATCTTGGGACTTTTTGAATACGGCCTGGATTTGGATATTGAATTTCGTCGATTGATATGGTGAATCCTTGGCATAGCGGCTCGGTTCTCGTTCAACAATACGACCCATGATTGCTGGTTATTTTAATTTTTTTTTTATTCGTTCAAGTCAAATGGGAAATTTATCACCGCAAGAAAAAGAGAAAAAAAAAATTAAAATTGAGTTCGTCTTTTACTGACTGGAAATAGTTTGAAATTAAATGTATTTTATTTTGAAAATGGTTTGAAAGTGGCATTTATTTCGATGCAAATCCATTATTCACTCACCATAATCTCGTTTGCAAAACTTATTCAAATTGAGCCGTTTCGTTCCGGATTTACACTTTCCGCATTCTAAATGGGGACAGAAAGGCAGTGAAATGAAAATACATTCACAAATATTATTATCATTAAATCGAAGAAATGCATGAAAATGACCAAGCCATAATATATAAAAGTTATTTGAATGAAAATGTTTATTTTCTTTTTGGGTCTTTTTTTCCTTCTTCGAAAAGAGACCTTACTTAGACACAAATTCATTTCGTATTATTTAAATACGGTTTTTGTGTGCAAATACTTTCTTTCTTTCACTCATTGAAAATTGCTCCGTTAAAATCCGTTTAAGCGGAAATTTTCATTCGTTTGTACGTTGTGTTTGTACTTTGAAGCAAAAAAAAAAACATGCATCAAATGAAGTGAAGAGATAATAAAAAAAGAAGTCGAAGAAAAAAGAGAAGAAAAAAACCCATATAGTAATCGAATTGTTATCTCACCTCGGCCGCTGCCACCTCCACCACCACCGTTGTCGCTGTCAGTTTGATATGGATCAGAATCATACTGTTGAACTTCTGGGGCTGTATTCTGTTGTTGTAATGCCGTAATTACACGCGGAATTTCTGTGCATTCAGTGGAAGAAGACAATGAAAGAAAATAAAGAGCATTAGAGTGGTGTTTATGGTGCAATTGCTTGCACAACACAATTCAAATCAGACCATCCATTAAATGTTCGCCTCAAAACACAAAATTCGATGCATAAAATCAATATATACATATATACGGTGCACAAATCTACAGTAAATTGCAAATGCATACTGGGCATTTTAAATTTTGTACAATAGCCTTGGCTCCTTGTGGCATATCGACAGACACGCTCCGATGGAGTAGTCCGAAAGGAAGCAATTGTACAAACCAAACCAAAAAGAGACAAAAAACCGAAAGAAAGAAGAAAATGCAATGAAACTTACTGATGCACGGTGTGATATGTGACCGACTTTGTTGATAGCCACGAGCACATCGATTACAAGTTAATCCAGTTACGCCGTCTTTGCATGGACACTGGCCCGATGTATGATTGCATGTTTTACCAGATGAACCAATCGGATGACAATCGCATGCTGTGTACACAATGAAACAAAAGAAAGAGAGAGAGGGAGAGAAAAGCACATAGTAATAATGGATCAGTTAAAATACATTTGGCCCGATGCTGCTGCCGTACTTATCCAGCAGCACCAGCAACGGTGTTTATTTTATTGAAATTCCGATTTTTCCGAACGAAAAACAACGCTCATATATGCGAAATGATAAAATATATAAAACGTCGCAATTTGTTACGGAGAAAATCGATAATGAATCGCTGCAGAGCAAAAGCGCCACGATTTCTTTCTGAATGAATGGATTTCGATTGGTCGATTATAGCCGATGCGATTCACTGTATTTATATTTGCAAAATATATAGAGAGATGTACTTACGTTTGCATACTTTGCGATGACCAATTGATTTGCTGGGATCACGGTAATAGCCAGCTTTGCAATAGTGGCAATGACGTCCAGTTGTTGCATGTCGACAATTCAAACAAACACCACCCGATACGCGGCCAGAAAGCTTGTACAATTCCATATTGAAACGGCATCGTCGCGCGTGTCCATTACAGTCACAAGCTACAGAAAAAAAACGGAAAAGGGAAGAGAAAAAAAATCGAAAATGAGATATACGCATATAATATATTAAAGTAGAGGTAAACATCAAAGATTTCAAATGATTTATTTTCACTGGTTAAACTGAATGAATGAGCACACACCCTGGCAAACTCAATTGAATTGTGTTTGTATGAGCGCGCGGCGAGAAGTAGAATGAATCAAAGGCAAGTGAATTTTAATCCACCATTCTTTCGATGCTGTCATCGTTCATTTGTTTGTTCTCATCGTAAATTATTTCGGCGATGCGGTTTACTTTAAATTAATACTAATGATAATGAATTAAATTCGAACAAGAAAATATATCACGACTCAACCAATTTTTTTTTTTTTGTTTGTTTTTATGTTGTGTCTTTTCTCTTCATTCTCTTCGTTCTCTTCTTCTCTTTGTTTTTGAGGCGAAAGTAAATCTGTCTGTGGAAATTTGAAAAATGGCTCAATGAATGATGGCAAAGCAACCACAGACCAACGAATAGAAAAGATACGGGAGAAAGAGAGAGAAACATAATAAAAGCACAAATACCAAGGGAACCACTCCGAAAATTGAACAAGTTTCAATTAACATCTCGAGAAAATTCAATTTCATCATTTTATCGTTGAACTGTAAAAGGTCTATATTTCATTTGTACTTATTATCGCTGTCGGATTGTGCGGTTTTGAATCAATACCATCAAGCTCAATACTCCACTTGAATCAAAATAAGATGAAATAAAATGTAAAATATGCGAGAACATGCTCTCTATCTCGCACATCGAATCCGATTTGTATTTACTTAAACGCAACGCATTCGTTGTGGCACAACACGAAGCATTGAAACCAAATACCCATTTCGAATAGAACATTTAAAACAGGAACGATGATGAAAATGATGTAATAATTTGATGTATCCATTACTGTGTTCAAGTGCGATACCTTTTACGATTTATGTATATGCGCTTTATGTATGCGTACATATGAGTGTTAAGTGTCTTGATGTAGGAAAAATAAGCAATGGAAACAGTCGACAACGACGATCTATAAATATCTACCTTTAAACGAATTATGTGGCAATATCAAAGATTTTGTTACGAGAGAGGAGCGAAGAGAGAGGAAAAACACAAAAAAAAAACTGAAAAGCCCTAATGAGCCTTTGTCGATCATGTTCATGTTATATTTGATTTCATGTTTCGGCCATTGCTCGAACGAAAAACATCATTTTTTGTGCTTCATTTTCATCATCTCACTAACAAGCCTTTCAGTTTCGATACCATCTTTTTCTCTCTTGCTCTCTCAGTGTGTCTTTTTGAATGAAGTTCTCTGTCGGTCTCAAATTTCAATGAAAACGAAGAGACACGTACAAAAAAAATAACTCAAGCATTTTCGATCACAGAATTTTATTCAGAGCTACTTGGAGCAGCTCTTTGATTGTCATTTCCTTGAAGTGTGGTTTGGTTTCAATTAATGTTGGTTAAATAGATTAATTAGATCGTGTACAAAGTGCTTCGATGTCATCTAATTATGAGAAAAAAAGATATTTCAAGTGCCAATGGCTCTTTTACTTCCAGTTCTTCTCATTTTTCTTTCCCCTCCTCCAAATGACCGACGACAATGCAAAGACGACGACCAATCAAATCGACATGTTGCTGCTGTATGCTGTCAGTTGGAAAAGAAATGATGTGTCATTTCATCAATAAAATTTAGTTTGATTGAAACCGTGGCATGCACTAACGATGATGAATTTCTTTGAGACCAACACATTAAAGATGCTGGTACATCAAAATGCATTATTATTGCTATATGTCATAAATTATATACGATTCGTTGTAATTTCGATGGAAATTACTTTGTGTGAAAGAATGATGTGGCACTCATGGAAAATAAAGTAATTTCATGCGCACGAGCTAATTTTCATATGAAATATGCATTAGACTAATAAATTCCTTTTGAATTGCCATCATTCTCTTTGTTGACCGTGTATCAAAGAGCCTCTCCCTCCCTCTCTCTCTCTCTCTCTCTCTCTCTCTTGCTGCACGGTTCTATAGCGAAAAATAGGAAGAGATATGCCAGAAATGAAATATATATTCAAAGTATTTTTCATTCAACAGAATTGAGGCGTAAGATATTTCTCTGCACTTACATTGTGTGCATTGGAGTTTTGAATAATTGTGCCCGGAATTCTTCCGGTTCAGAATCATTTCGAAAAACATTGTGCACATTCATGAGATTTGTGTGACTGTGTGACTTCGCAGTTGATTTGCATATAAAATCGTTGTTTATGCGTGTGAGCGTTCGTAAATCAGTTGGAATGACCAAAAATAACAGCAACAACAGCGGCGGCGACAGCAGTAGCACTCAATGGCACAACACAACAGCGCTGAACGTGAGAACGAAGCCAAATTCCAAAATGTGTACAATAAATTAATTTCCAAATGCACGAAATGAAAAGAATAAATAAGCTTAAATTTGTTCAATTTGCTGCCTGTCAGCCAAAACGATTGTGAATGAGAGCGAAAGAGATTTTCGGTGGAGGGCATGAAAAGGCACTTGAGTCAATAGAAATGAACAAATAAACCTCATCGTCGTCATAAGGAAAATTCCGCTCTGGCTCTCTCTCACACAATTCATTCTCTGGGTGTACGGCGCGTAATCAAGGTAATTCAATCACACAAAAATGTGCTTGTTTCGCTCGTTCGCCGAGTTTGCCTTTTCCGTTTTTCACACAATTCAAATATGTACCTAGTTCTGGTTTCTGGCGTGGATCTGTATCTGTATAATAATATTTTTTGTGTCTGTTTACTCTTGACATACACACATTCACATGCAAGATAAATGATTGGAATTGAATGCTGTTTCGATCACGATAGATAAAAACGCATGTAGGGAACGATTCAACTTTTGATAAATCAGCGTTGAACACAACGAAAAAAGAGAAAGAAAAACACGACACCATCATCACAAAACACACATAAATTCCAAAAATTGTGCAAACATTGAGGAACTGTTTTTTTTTATTTCACTTCGTTCGCTTAATTTTTTTTGTACATTTTTGTGCGAATCGATTGAGTCAATAGACTCAAAGTGAGTAAAAACAAGAACTATAGCAAAAAAGAAGCATTTTTTCGATAATTCCTTTGGATTTATCTTAAGCGGTTTTCAATCGTGGTTTGGCATCACGAAAAAAATGCTTCATGAATAAACGCTCGGATAAATCGTTGCCGATGTGTCATTTCCACATTTAGACACTGCACAAGTGTGATGAAAAAACAATGATTTATAATTTTCGCCTTGACAATAATCCGTTTAAATTAAAAATTCATAATCTTTGGTCGCCGTTTGAATGTTCAATTTATTCAATTTTTTTTTGGTTTCGGTAAGTTTGCGCGATTGTTTGTCATGTGTCATCGCTGCCATTATAGTTAGTAGCTGTATGACTTCGATTTTTTAACCGTTTCACTAAATTCGTTCCCACTCTCATGTCATTGTTGCTCTCTCGCATTACAGAGAGATCAGTTGTCGGTGTTGTTGTTAATACATTTTCCTGCTCAATATCTTGGGTAAAATACTAATTTATTTATGATGTTTGTTGAATGAGCGTGCGCTCGCGTGAGCGCGTACAAAGCGTGCTAGAATACTTGTTGACGTACTAATGTGCTATTAATTTTCATAAACAACACAAACCAAATTCAACAATTCCAAATATGTTGCGCCTTTTAGAGTTGGTATGTGTTTCAGTTTTTTTTTTCTCTTTCGTTTAGCATGAAGGAATTACGGTGGAGTATAAAATATGATCGCTTATAGTTAAGCAATTTTTTTCTTCGTTCGGTTTTTTTAAATTTCCATTTAAGGTCATAAATCACAGCACATGTACAAGCAATTTCATTTAGAAAAAAAACGCGTGGTGAAGTGAGCGAACAAACGAACGAAAAAAAATGTGTAAAAAGCCAAAGGTGTTAGAGGTTGTTTTGTGGCACGACACATGGTGCAAGTGTATGCATGCACCGCGAATATGCGGTTCTGATTTTAATAGAAAAAAAAGGAATATGAAAGGCAAAAAC
Organism: Contarinia nasturtii; assembly: GCF_009176525.2. Lineage (NCBI taxonomy): Eukaryota > Metazoa > Arthropoda > Insecta > Diptera > Cecidomyiidae > Contarinia > Contarinia nasturtii. The sequence continues at coordinate 4,363,182 of NW_022198383.1, read as the reverse complement.
AATTCTGATGAATGATATTTTTTTCATTCGCCTCTTCCTCTTCTTCATCGTAATCATCATCATCGTGGCCGTCGTCGTATGTTGTGTTTGTTTTTCCAATTTTTTCCTCATTTTTAACGCGCGCATTTTCCAGGTCTTTTCGTTTGCATTCAAAAGAATATATGAATATGCGCGCATAAAAAACCAATATACTTCATTACGGACACACAAACATAAAGAGAATAGCACACTTTGGCACTAACGACCATACATGCAAATCATTTAAGAGCATGTATTAAAATATATATTTTTAGATAACATAGTGTGTGTGTATCTTTCTCTTTTGCACACACAAAATGCAGTATTTCAGTGAGTCTGTGTGTATCATGTATCGTTTCACTGATGCTGTTGCTGTTGTTGCCGCATATTCACTTGCCACGAGCTACTGTGAAATATTGTAATTAAGTCTGGAGAATTCATAGCGGTAATTATCAACGCCTTATAATATTTACAATATGAACCATGGAGTAAAACATATTGTACAGCAGTGGCAAGAACAGCAAATAGAAACAGTAGGAGAGCCTGAGATGAAATGCATCGTAAAGTATAAAGCAGTGAAAATGGTCGAAACAAATATCATCCATAACGTTGCACATTATAATAGTTTTGCACGACTTTAATATCGCATTTGCCAGATAGATGAGGTTTTTTTTTCTTTCGTATTCGTCCCCATCAGCAATAGCACAGAGCATAATGCACACACACACGCACATATAACTAAACGATATTAAATGAGTTGGCTGCATTTCACGAGTGCTTTGCTTCGCAAAAAACATATGAACATTTTCATTTTCAACTGTGAAAGAGAAATGACATTGCAAAAGCGACATTTAGTTCTAGGCAAAAATATTTGTGTGCATATTGCCTGTTATGCACTGAAATGAAATTCAATGAGAAAATGGTCATGTTAACGTAATTCTACCACATTTTTGGTTGTGTATGTGAAGCAGCACGAGTCACATCATTCAACGATATCCCAAATGAGAACAAGTGAATGCACACTTACAACGAACATGGCCCCAGAACCATATTTGCCAAACAAATAGCATCGCATCATAAATTTTATATGTATGCAAACGGTGGCAGAGCGAATCACAATTTCCCAAAGATATTGTTAAAAGTAAATTGGATTCGTTGGGTTGTGATTTGTGCAAGGGGGCTCATGTGTGTGTGTGTAGTTTTTTGCAGAGAGATGAAGCTAATTTCGGGGGATGCTAAAATGGAAATAACGATGATGGTGTGATGTTTTGTTATGAGGTCACCACATGCAGCTAATTAGTCTAGTGAATTTATTGTTATTGGACGGTGAGAGTAGCTCACATTTCAGCCCATATCAAATTCAAATTAATTGCCAACGCATAATCATTGTTGCGTGTACGGTAGCGTTGTGAATGGGTGTGTGTGTGTGTTCATTCCCTCGTCCAATCGAATCAAATCAATTGCACGCGTTACCACATGAATTATGGTCTTTCTTTCATTTTGCCAAAGACTGTTAACTCTCGGCCTCCGTTATATGCACTTTTTTAGTCAAAAGCGTTCATCATTTGAAACGAAATGAAATCGTACACGGTTGTATGCAGAGAGAACGACGATTTATTACATTGTTGCATAATTTGACAGTCATTCACCGCACAAAAGCGGAAAAGTCGTAAAAAGAGGTTAATTTACTATAATTCTGGCTACATTTGTCGGCACTCTCTTTCTCTTTAGAATAACATACACGCTCGCTTAACAATACTAACAAAAAAAATGCACACAATTTCACCGAAGTAATGGAAAAACTTGAATAAATTTTCAAACAAACAACGAAAAAACGACAGAAGTGAGTGAGAAAAAAGAAGAGGAGAACCAACGACAAACATAATTAAATATTCAATACCAAAAACAGACATAAATTCACAGAAAATGCATAATCAGTGTAGGAGTGTTTTTTCGTTGTTTTCGTCGTCGCCGTCGCCAGTTCTCTTGTATTGGCACAACCGTGCATTTATAAGCAACCGATATGAATGGAGATGTTTGTGTTTTTCATATGATGATTATTATGTCTTTTTCGGGTAAATTACAGCTGATAAACCGAAAAACAGCTAATTTATATGCAACGGTACGGATTTTCATTAAGCAAGCATGTAAAAGATGTGTAAGCACTAAGCAGATGAGCGTTCGAATAGAGACACAGAGAGAAAGAGAGAGAGAAGAAAAAAACAACAGTGAAAACAAACAATTCTCGCTCGTTCGGCGTTGTAGACAATTCGACTACAGCATCCATGTGTAACACACACACAAAATATGCACCAGTAAACCACAACATTCAACAACCGCCGGTCTTTTCACAAAACTACAATTCTTGAAATTTCATTTTTCCAACGCAAACGAGCGCGCACAGACATAAATAAGAATACGAACAAAAAAAAAATCAAACGAAACGGCGGTGAAATACGCCGAACGAAGGGCAAAAAAACACAGAACGATTTAAGTAAATAATTTTTTTATGATGCTCTCTAGGATTGTATGTGTACCGTTGTGTACGCTCTTTGCCTCTTTCATGCTTTTGAAAGCAGATAATTGTTAAACAAATTATGTACTGATGTGTACTTCCCCGCACAAACTGCAGTCCAAAAAATTGCAGCTAGTAATGGAAAAAGACGGGGGGGAGGGGAGAGAGAAACCGAATCGCATACGCAAAATTCACATTCAAAATGAATTTAAGTAAAACCGCGTGATGAGGCACAACGATGAGCCACACAAAAAAAAAATAATGCGCTGGTAAAATAATTAAAATTTGTCGGGAATTGAATAGATTGCCCGCAGACGACGATGCCAAAGCCGAACAACTTAAGTGAATTAAGACCAAAATATATGTATATGTGAATAGCTCAGAGCAAAAAAGTGGCATATTAATTGCTAGGACGACGACAGTCAAGTGCTCTTTTTCCATTATTCTTTTCAATGTTTTAGCATTGTTTTCATTTTTTTTCAGCGTGCAAAAAAGCGGGCAAAACAATGATTTGAAGAAAAGAAAGAAGGTCCACGGATGTAAAACGAAAAAATCTTTCCAAATGACTCGAGCGAAAAAAAGAACCCTTTTTTGCATTGATTAACGGACAAAAAGAAGCGTTCGCCATTTCGTCAGGATACTCCATCATTTTTGCTCTGCGTCTGACACTTGCTTCTGGTAAAAGTTTCATTTGGTAAATAATTATTATTCCGACATCGCAAATACTTCGCATAAAAGTTTTCGATGAACATTGTCAGACACTGAATACATATACTGAAATTTTGCCGTATAGTTCAATGCATTCGCTCATTCGTACATATTCAGAAGGCGCACATACATATAAAAAGGGAACAGTTTAATCTAATACTGGCCGCTTATTATCATCGAAACAATCAATCGGTGTGTGAGGTTTTGTTGGACGATGAAAAACTCGCTTCTCTTTTTTGTTGGTCTCTTGTTGATTGAAGCTTTTCGTTCCACACAATTATTCGTCATATATGTATTCTGAACGAGTTTTCCCTTTAGTTTCGATACAAAAACAGTTTTTCGTTTTATTTTCGTGCAATCGAATAAAGTTTTTCAGCTTTCAATACCTTTTCGTTCGGAGGAAAGAAGTAGAGAAAAAAAGTGAATGGATGAATTGAATGCGATGAGTTGAAGAGTTCGAAGTCATCAGCACGAACCTCTAGCACGAATGAAAACGTGGCCAAAGCTTGATTTTATCGCAAAATATTGTGAGCTGAATCTTCAATTGGCCAATAGATAGATAAGTTTGGTGAACTTTTAGTCGAACTACTGATGCTAATTTGTATCGATGCGAACGCATACATACAGTAAAATCTTTAAGCGTTTTTACCAACACATTGTAATAATAAAATGGTTTTGGCAACAAAACCGATATTCACTTATTATTTCTTGTTATAATTGACAGCAACCAATTGGCATTCATGTATACAATGTATCTGCACATTTACACCAACAGCCATTTCGATTTGGAATGGTTTGTTGGCACAGTGTGACTAGAGAGACTGGGGGGAGAATTATTATTATTAGCAATAAAATATAGGCATGAAGAGAAAATACAGTGATACAACAGTAGATATCATTAAATTGCTTCACCAAGTTCCCGAGACCAAGTCATTGAAAAATATTAAGTGTTATCATCTCTGTCTTGCTCATTTGTGCTCTTGCTCTTGATCATTTGCTCGTTGATTCACGCTCTTTAGTTGGATGTTGTCGTGGTCTCAACACAAAGTGACCACTTCCATAAATTCTTGAGATTTGATTTATAAATTTTCTTTTCCTCTGAACCATTTAAGGTTATTTATAATCGGATTAATATTGAACTTGCGTGTGTGTTTGTCGAATGTATGTATCCCACTAGTAAATGATTATTAGCTTGGCTAACTGTCTAGACGATATGTGAGTATCGCCTATACGCTAGAGAGAGAGAGAGAGAGAGAGCATAGGAAAGTATCTAAAATGCAGCTAGCGGTAGAGAATTTATCATTAATTTAGTTGGTACTGATTAAAGCCTCAATCTGCTTGGCGCTCGGCGGCCACCTCATTCAATATTCCACATACATATAATCGAATGCTATTTTGCTTCTTCTATTCATGCCAATCGTGTTAAACAAATAATAATCCAATGTGCACAATAATTTGGTATGTACGTGCGTGCATCGACCACAAGCAACACCGTGAATCACTTCGATCAATAGATCCAGAGTGATGCATTGTGAAATCGTTAAATGGTGAAATTTTTTCGCCATAATCAAACATTTATAGGCTTGACCGTAAGCTATATTTCGCCATTTAGCGGAGAGCATTCGAGAGATTGGACTTGTTTGCGCAATCCAAAACTGTTCCACATTTATCACTCTCTCTGTCGCTCGTTCGTTCTCTTTCACGTTTTCAACAGCATTCAATTTTAAGTTATTAACTTATTTATCACGATTCCGCCAGCTTCATTCTCTTGTAGTTTCCATTTCGCACCGCCACCTTTTCGTGTAGTTTAACGGAAGTAGAAATTAATTTATAATTATCTATCATCGGTGAAAAATATGAACTTTAATTAGAAAGCCTTTCGAAAATCTTATCTACGTCTTCAGAAAACACAAAAGAACTTCTCGCAGCAAACTCCAAACTTAATAAGCAGCACAAAGTTGTGCAAAAATGAAATAAAAAAAGTTTTGTTTGTTTTTTTTCGCTGGTTGATTTTACCATTTTTCATAATAAGAACTCGTGTAATAATAATAAATGAAAGACGCAGAACGAAAATTCCAGACCGAAGCACAACATTTCAAGATAGAAGATATCATGTTATTCTCTTTTTTGAATAGCTCAACGTCAAAATGTATCCTTAAAACAGAATACTTTTTCTATTTACTCGGTGTATTTTTTTGTGTCTCAGCCCATTTTCGTCGTTGTTTAAAAGTATTTTTCATATTTGTTTTCTATTTTATTGTTTATCTCAGTGTTTTTGAATAATTCTCCTGAATCATCGAAAAATATGAATTTTGTTTTTTCAGTCGGTCTCAACAATTTTTATTTCTTTTGTGTATTTGTATACACACTCTTAAAAAATGTATGCAATAACATTGGAGCATGAGCATACTCACGAATATTCCAATGAAATCTCGTTATTATTATTATTTTTTTCTCATTCGTTGAATGTTTTTGTCCCTTTTAAAGTACTTCATTCGTTTCATTTTTTTTTTCACGTTTCAAGTTGGATTTTTTTTTATTCACTTTGGTGTCTTTTCTGAGATTTACTCTTCGCTACAAAGGATTCTTCTGATTCGTTTTTCGTCGTCGTCGTCGTTGTTGTTGTTGTTGTCATTTTTTGTTTCACATTCATATCAAAATAGAACAGTGTGCACGCATGAAACATTAAGCATGGACAAACAAATCCACAAGAGCTATGTGTACAATCATACATGCAATAGCTGCATCATCTTCACATGATTCCGAAATGTCATAACTTAAACAGATTTATTTATAAAATTCAATTCGTTTTGAGACAGGGCAAAACGGTGCGCTCGGATCATCTCTTATACGATTGAGAATGGTCGTTGTCGTTGCTGACTCTCTTTTTTTTGCTCTCTCTCGTTCTTTTCACATTCGAATTTTCTCTCTTTATAGATTTATTCACTTTAACGATGCGCAATTTATGCACGAACCAAAACACACGACATTATATACAGTGCTCATAATAATTACCGTGCCTATCAAGCGGAATATTTTTCGTAGTATTTGCTTTTAACAACCGAGCAGAAAATAGAATATATAAATTTTTCATATGTGTACACACATTTGTTGCGAAGAAAGAAGCAAACGACGAATTATTGTATATCTGTTTTCGAATGACAACGACAACAGCACATCTCGTCTGGAACGATGTTTCGTGCAAATGCATAATAATTTTGTTGTGCGTTGTGCGCGTGAATACCTTCGTTCATCATTCAATCTGCACGCACATATTCAATTTCTATGGCGACGATGAAATATGTTCAATTTTAACGCTTTTGCTAATTGACAGACATATTTGACCGAAATGCTCTCTCGATGAGTTTGTGTTTTGTTTGGATGTATGTGTCTCGGTAAATTTTCGAATTTTTGAAAGCAGCTAAATAATTTCGAAACAATAGTGCATAATCGGAGCCGAAGCAGGTGATTCGATTATATTTTTGATTGTGATGTAATTACAAAGCAAGTGTTAAAAATATTTGTTGTATGAACGAAAATGCCAAAGCGAAGTAACATCAGCAGCCACTATGGATTAGTGTCAGTTTGAGTAATTTAATTTTCACAAGCTGTCATGTGGCTTTTGAGTCCGTTCGACCGTCGCTGCACATACATATTTGTTCTAAACGTGTCGGTACATTCGTTCACAACGTTTTAACAACGAAAAATATACATTTTCCAAAAGGTTGCCCTTTCGAATGCCCTTCTCTCGTTTGCTCTCATTTATTCAATCTATGTATGTCTCTGGTGATTTGGTAGATATTAGTCGAGCTGAATGTCAAAATGAACCGATTTTTTTGTTCGTCTTTGTTCAAAATATAAGAATCGAATGACTATATTTGAAACAGCAACCGTTCTTTTTTCTCATCATATTTTTAAAAATTCATTGCTTTTCATTTATGCTTTTTTTAATGTTCGTTCGCTCAATCCAATCAATTTTCATCAATTTCAATCCGACATTTTTTTCCGCTTTTGTTCGATCGAAAAATGAAAAAAGTTCTCAGAAAACATTTGCTCCTTTCGTTTGGTTACAATCTAAGAAATCTGTTTAATGTTTTTTTCCCATTTTACGATGTGCTCATCTCTTTAGCTATTTAATTTTGTTGTATCTGCTGATAAAAAAAATATATAGAAAAAAGCAACAACAGAAGAAAAAGAAGAAGAAGACCAATAGCATTGCGTTTTTGTGAGAGCGAAAGATTCGATTTCAGTTCTTGCTTACAATTCATGAAGTTGTTCGCATAAAGTCGCTTTTATCAGCGAAAAACTCAAATGCAATTTATAGGATGTAATATACGATTTGAATCCATTTTTGTGATGTTTGTTCATTCTCTCTGCCCCACGTTCTCCGGCATGCTACTTGGAATGTCTAGATTTTTCGTTCCGTCATTCATCGTTTTTAGCTGTAGCATATACTCAACATTCATATTGCTAAAATGTGTTTTTGTTATGTAGCTCGTTTTTTCTAGCATTGTTGGATGCGTTATGTGTCGCTCTAGCATTTCTATCTAAATGTGTGTGTATGAGTGTTTTTTGTTCATTCTTTCTCCTCGACACAGAACATGAACACGATGATAAATTTAAATTTGTTTATTTCAATTTGGCGAATGCAATACGAATGGTGTGGATCGCTGTACACAAAATGTCGACTCGACTATGTGCTTCGAATTCTCTTCAGCATCTTCCTCTCTGTTCCTATTGCTCGAGTGTGCTTTTTCTGTAGTCGGATGCAACAACAGCAAAAATAAAACACCTAATTCAAACGACATACATGTATTCGCAGACACACACTCACTCATAGGTTTGTCTATCGAATCGAGTTCTTTTTTTTCTGTGAGCCATAGAGCCAAAGACATTGCAATACGAGGGCTGCTCCATATATTTCTAGAATTGGCAATACTGACGTTGCTAGATGCAAACCATTGTCATATTCGTTAAGTTTGACATTTTGTAGCCTAAACATCTTCATACAACGTTCTATCATACGCGCGCTATTTGTATTGTTTAGAGTGACATCTAAATTGCGTCTCAGCAAAAAAATGAATTTTACTCGTGAAAATTTCCGTGCGATAATTTACTACGACTTTGGATTGGGTGTATCTCAACAACAGTGTTTTGATCAACTTCATTTGGTCTTTGGCGATGAAGCTCCATGCAAGGCCACTATATATCACTGGTTTACTGAATTCAATCGTGGTCGTCATTCGCTCATCGACGAATTCCGTGAAGGTCGTCCAAAATCGGTTGTTGTTCCAGAAACTATCGATGCTGTCAGAAACATGATAAAGCAAGATCGTCATGTCACATACCGTGAGATT